>NW_017306685.1:413565-453376 GCF_000935625.1 Nanorana parkeri | reverse complement strand
GGATACATTAAGGAAGCCGGGTGGTGTGTAATGACTGGTTAGCCGGGAAGCCGGGTGGTGAGTCATTACCCTCCCCCCCCGACTTCCCGGTGTCCACCAGGTGTCGAGGAAGGATGGAGCCAGTTTTCTGGACAATCAGGAAGCCAGGGGGCGGGTAATGACTCGGCGCCCAGCTTCCTGATTGGTCAGTTTCCAGGCCAATCAGGAAGCCGGGCGGCGTGTAATGATTCGCCACCCAGCTTCCTGATATCAGAAGTTCCAGTATCGGGATAAGCATCAGGAGCATTTGGGCGAGTACTCACCCAAATACTTGGTATCGGCACCCTAAAATGTATAATTCATAAACTGGTTACTGAAATGTGCACCTCCTATATGTGGATTGTACTCATGAATCGAGAGAGTTTTTTTTTAAACCAGACAGCAGAATTCGTTAAATGTTCAAGAGCAGCTGTTGTTAAAGTGTTTAAAGACTGGACTGTCAGCCGAAAATCTGGGTCTGAACGTGCGAATTGTGGCCGTCAGCGACTAGTCAATGTTAGGGCAGAACGGAGAGTGGCAAGACTGGTACAAGACAACAGAAGGGCAACAGTGCAGTGTCAGATTCCTCGCATCACCTTTCAACATCTCGTGGAAGTCATCTTGTGGCCCAACAATGTACTGATCTGGCCACTCAGTGTATATTTTGCGGCCAAATTGGGATAACTTATTTTATATTTGGTACATGTTCTCAGTTACAATACATAACTTATTTTTTTTTTATTGTTGCTTACACAATACACGCTCTATAGTTCCCTTTCCCTGTACTGAGTTTTGGTCTGGGATGCAAGTAGAGCTGGGCAGGTTAATGCTAATATAATTATCCTGCCTGTACTCTGTTGGCAAATGTAATTATCAGTTCTAAACAAGATTTGAACACTGTCTTAACAAAGGGTTAAAGATCTGGACGCATTGTGTGTAAAGGTGCCCATACACTTTGCGATTATCATTCGATTTCTGAACGAAGTCGGGTTTTCGTACCATAATCGGCCGGTTGATGGGAAGTCAACGATCACAATTACTGTACAACTGACCAAATTTCATCTATCGGGCAGGCTAGAAAACTTTTTTCGAATCGTACGAAAATCGATGGATTAGTGATGTTTTCGTACAAAATAAATCAGAACATGAACACTGCACATGCACAAACAAAAATCCGTTCTGCGGATTGACAAAATTTGGTCAGATAGTAGTGTCTGTGCATGATGAGGCAGTCATGCTGAAATCGGCCGACGGTTTGATGAAAGCACGACAAAAATCGAATGATAATTGTAAGGTGGATGGGCACCTATCACGTACCTAGTATGGAGACCGAAGGTTGAGGAGGCTTCTCTTGCACCTCGTGTCTTGTGGCCTTTGATGTTGGGGACAAAGGCCAGGCAGACAAGGAGTTGCACGAGTGCTTTGGGAAAATCCAGTATTCGTAGTCACAACAAGCCAGGGTCAAATAGCTAGGAGATCCGATGCAGTACAGAATGGAGCAGGCAGAAGGAAAATCCAGAAAACAGTCCGAGGTCAAAAAGGCAGGCAGCAAGCGGGGATGGTCGGCAAAACAGAAACGAGTCAAAATCCATGGAGTTCAGAAGTAAACAGGACCAGGCAAAACAGGATTCAAGGAACACACACAAGCTGGAAAGACAAACCAGCAACTAACGGCCGTGTGAGCTGGGTTTAAATAGGGCATGGAATCTATCAAGCACGTCATTTCCGGTGCGGCATTTGGCGCGTCTTTCCGCGCCATATGCGCGTCACTTCCGGTGCGCCCTTTGGCACGTCATTCCGTTGGCAGGACGCGTACTGCGCATGCGCGGGTTTGTTCTTCTCTGCGCATGCGCGGTGCGGGACCTTTGCTGACAGTACCTTTAATGAGAGGAAGCTCAGAGTGTCCCTAGTATTTCTATGGGGACAGACAGAGTTTCATGTCACTTGGAAATTGAGAGAGAAGCTTGGTAAGACCTGTTACACAGACAAATCTAAAAGGTATAAAATATGTTTTCAAGTATTTTTCGGTATGCTGTGTGAACAGGAACACATAAAGATATAGTGGGGTTTTCTCAGATTATACTGCAAAAGTGGAAATACACTTTAAACATTCTGTTTATCTCCATGTCAGTGCCAAAGGTTCCTTACTGTGCAGACTAACTCACTCCCCCCTTTTCAGCTTTGTGTTGACATGTGTTTGAGGATAACCTTTGCATTGTACCACAAGCTACTGTTTGCTTGAGAAAACGGTGTTTGAATAGTGATCCAGGGGAATATTAATTGTCCACATAGAGGTGGTAGCCCTGATGAAATAAAGGTAATATAAAGTCCCAAACTATACTTCATTTGCTAACCATATAAAAGGGGAATTGAGGGGGCTCCAGCTGGATACCTCTCCCTTTATAAACACGGAAATCAATAATGTAGCCTGCACCTCTCTCACACAGTGTGTACAACTTCACCCAATACATGGCATGTTTACTGGGAACATACTGCTTTATAGTAAGTCTGCCTGTGAAGAAGTTGATAGACTCATCAATACAAATTGTTTTTCCGGGGTGTATACATTTCTGAATTTTTTTGGAGAAGAAATTGATGAGCAGCCTAATTTTATGCAGCATATTATATGTGGGGTCACTTGTGGGAGGACATAGAGAATTGTCACTGAAATGCAACAATCTCACTATTGTTTGATATTGTGTCCTGGACATGACTGAAGAATATAAGGGCATGTAATGGATTGGGTGTGTGGACTAAGTTAATTTTTTTCGTGATTTCCAAGTTTAGATTCAGGCCGAGAAATGTTTTAGTCATAGGCTTCCACTGAAATGGTCTGTATAAAAGGAATCTGGATTACTGGCAGTGAACTGTTGGGTGTAAAGTTACATTGCTCTGCAATTAAATCAAATTGCTCTGAAAAATAGTGTGAAAAACAATAAAAAAACATTGAATGGGTGTAAAATTATTAGCTTCCACCTTAGTATCTGGTTGGGATGTAAATGGGGGGGGAGGGGGGGAGCTGACAGACACTGATGAAGTAGAGGGTATCCACAAAGGATTTGAAACTGCCTCTGGTACACTAGTACGGGCTGGATTTTAGGACTGTGTTGCCCTCATTCTTTGTGGCTGATGTTGCAACACCCTACTGCTGGTGCTTGCCCAGAATAGTGACTATAGTAGCAGGGAGGGCTAGTTGGTACCAGCCCCAGTGCGTTCCAGCCCAATTATGCGCAGGAACGCACTGGATCGCATCCCGGCCGGCTCACCTCCGTTCTGGGGCAGGAGGGGTCATGGCTGTGCATTGAAGTCAATGACGATGTGAGAATGCTGCCATCCAGCACCAGTGCCAACCAGTACCAGATTAAAAAAGTACAGCCACCACAAAACAAAGTACAAAAAAGTACCATAGTGAGGAGGCTTTTAACCTTCCTGGCAGTAATCCCGAGTGGGGCTCGGGGGTAAATTTTCCGTACCAATGAGGACATTCATTCAGGACTGGACAGATCCCAGGAGCCAGGTAGGCAATTTTCTCTTTAGTGGTTATCAAAGCTGGTTCCTACAAAAATTGGACAGACTGGCTCCTGAGTTCCATATTAATTTGCCTACTCCTGCATTTAATTATTTTATGAGATATGGTGTTGCCATAGCTATATTTTCTGTTATATGTGCAATTATAGATTTAATGCACTACATAATGCTTTGGGATAAGATTTCCCACTTTGTGTAAGGCTGAAAATACACATTATATTAGTAAAATTGGACCTGGTACTGGAAAGCCAAAAATGAAACAATAAAAAAGGTCAAATTAAATTAAAAGCGCGACAGCATGGCTTTTACTGACTTCTAAGCTAGAAGCAAATACCTAACTCTTAATTAGTTTTACTTAGAGTTAACACAGCTCCACCATCACGGATTGGACTATGGACTTAGTAATGCAATGGACTCAGGATTTATTAATGCCCTGGACTCTGGACTTGGTAATGCACTGGACTCTAGACTTAGTAATGCACTGAACTCAGGACTTAATAACACACTGGACTTAGTAACGCAGTGGACTCTGGACTTAGTAACGCACTGGACTCTAGACTTAGTAACGCACTGAACTCAGGACATAGTAACGCACTGGTCTCAGGACTTAATAACACACTGGACTTAGTAACGCATTGGACTCTGGGTTTAGTAATGCACTGGACTCAGGACTTAGTAACTCACTGGACTAAGGGCATAGTAACACACTGGACTTAGTAATGCACAGGACTTAGTAATGCACTGGACTCTGGACCCACCTAAGATCCTGCTGAGCCCACCTGAGACCCCACACAGCCCGCTAGAGAGTAACCCTGCAGAGCACACCATACATCCTGCACAGCCCATCTGAGATTCTCTATGGTGGGCTATGCAGCGCCTATGGTGGGGTCCCTTTCCCTGCACATGCAGCTCCTTACCTGTTGGTGCTGGGGCCCAGCCTCTCCCGCAGCCAAACTGGGGCTTCTGGGGCCCAGCCTCTTACGCTGCCGCAACATCACTGCTGGGACCTGGCCTCTTTTCGCTGCCGAACCGGCGCTGCTGGGGCCCAGCCTCTTCTTCCACCGACATTGGACTGGCGCTGCTGGGCCCCCCCCCCCTTTTTAGAAAGTATATAAAATTGTTTCATATAACTACTATGTTGCGCTAGGCTCAAGTGTGTCCTTTAAATGTATCCTTTGTATTTGATAAAAAATCTACAAATGTGTCCTTCTGATGTGATTCATCTCAGCATATGTTCCGTGTCCAGGCAAAAAATTCTAAGTGATCACAACTATAACAAAACGAAAAACTGATGTATACAAGAATGATAAAAAATGTCCACACTCAGGGTGGAAGAAACAGCGAAAAGTCAATCAATATTAGCAGGCAACGACAAATAAACCATAATCTTCTGATCCTTCTGTTTCTGTTATCCTTATTATGCTCAATGTTACACTCACCAGATGCCTGCGGGACTTCGCATTCATAATCAGGTACAAATTTTGAACAAGTCCCTCCGGCTCTTCTCCTCTGTTCGTCTATGGACTCCTCCATCGGGATCCAACTCCCCTATCACCGATCTTATTTCCAATCTCCAGTTGTTGTTGAGTAATATCCACTCACAGGATTCAGATGAAACAAAAAAGAGCAGCTCCCATTGTGCATTATATTAAAAGAAGTTTTTTAATAGTGTTAAAAGTTGCACTTACAAACAATTGGCACAAAAACAGCTTTGCAATGCTCCAGGCACGAGAACCAGCAATAGACTCCTCCCTTGCGCAGCCTTTATTGTTAACAACATAGAAACATTTTTGTTTATACCAAAGTAGTGGAAGCATTCTCAGCTGTGCTGAGCTTTATTTCTCCTAAGTACATAGGACCCAGAGGGAAGTACATAGTACCTTGTTCTAGTGTTTTCTGATAACTGACGAAAAGCATATATCTGGTAACTCAAGTCTCTCAAACATTTATATTATTTAAATTTTCCATATACAAGGATTATGGATTATAATTTTAAATATTTACATACAAAAAGCTTTTCTGATTCAGCAGATATCCACATGCAGTATGTAATATCAATATGTGTTAAAAGTGTCATATAAAGAGACTTTATATATGATAATACTACGGATAAGTTAAGTTTAGAAAAAAAAACATAATTGGCCTTCCTACCCTCCTCATTACTTCCTTTATACAAATGCAGACTTTGGATGGAAACTAAGCTGAAAACATTAATAAACAATTAGATTTTTTAAAAACTATATCTAAAAACGTAAAAAGTTCTATTCAAATGATTTAAACAAATCTCTTAAATCTCTTAATGTAACATGGGCATTTCCACTGAACTTTAATAAAATGGGGGCATTTACAGTGACCTCTGTTGTAAAAGGGGTTATATTAGGCAGCCATGTCCTATCCAATGGCCACAAATGTACATGGGGTTTTTATGGGGAGGGGGATGTCTATTGATGATTAATGCGGAAGCAGTATAATAGGTGTAATGCCTATTATGTTCATTACTGTAATCCCTTTACTGTGAATAATATACAATAAGGGCCTATTCACATTACTACATTGCGGTAACACCATTATCCGCTTTGGTGCCATTCATTTTGAATAGCATCCAAAAGCACCTCCTTAACACATGTGTGCTGTGAAATAAATTGCACCTGCGCTATCCTTTCCTTCATTGAGGTGTGTTGCAGCCCATTTATTTTGGAGAGGCTGCCTAATGGAGTGTGCCGCAACATGCCTGAATGCATTGAAAGCACATGCATTGTAGCGCAGTACAATATAAAAGCTCCCTAAATGATGTCTTGTTTCCCATTTAGTAAGATTCCCCTCATATCACTGGAAAAGGACGAGCAGGTTATTTTTCACTGGCATTTATCGTCATTATTTAGCAGATTAGTGTCACATTATTTACCCACTGCATTCGCCTATTCTCTCCAACTTCACTGAGGATTGCTGTTATATACCGGCCACCGGGACCAGTATCTCGCTTTCTGGATGACTTCTCTGCCTGGCTACCCTACTTTCTCTCCTCGGAAATACCCACTATCATTCTTGGTGACTTTAATATTGCCACTAACATTAATACCCCAGCCTCTGCTCAATTTCTTAACCTAACCTCTTCTTTTGATCTAACACAATGGTCAAACACTCCTACTCACTCTGATGGTAACATACTAGATCTTGTTTTCTCCCACCTATGCACTACTTGCAACCTCTCCAACACCCCTTTCCCCCTCTCAGACCACAACCTTATCAGTTTCACCCTCACCCTGTCCCCAACACTGACCCCCCCTACACGTCACACTGTCACCCGGAGAAACCTTCGCCACCTTTAAGCCCTCAGGGACAGGGCCCTCCTTAGCATTGTGTCTTGAGTTGTATTGTAATTATAATATCTTCCCTATGTTGTAAAGCTCTGCGCAAACTGTTGGCACTATATAAATACTGTATAATAATATAATAATAATAATTATTATTTTATATGACTCCGTTTTGAAATGTTTCATGTCAAATGACATTGTTTTTAAAAAATGTGTAATTATTACTTTTCCAAACTTTCATAATTGGAATTCTGTTTTACAACGTTTGTCTGAGTGACTCCACCTTCAGTTCCAGACATTCAAGATTGCACAATAGGCTATTGCTCTTATGGGCTCTATGTATTTCTAAATGAGTTCTTCTTAGGTGAAAAGGGAGGAATGGCACTTTGACTGACATGCCCTTACATTTACTATAAAAATGTATTGTTTGGAACCTGTTGTAATCTGCTCTCTTAGAAATAGAAAAAGAAAATAAAACAGTATAACTATATAATATAAATATTTTTATAAAACAGTACGACTTGCTTTAAGTATATGGGTAGAAGGCTCAAGCCTTTTTAAGAGGCTTTTTAGGCCCCGCCTTCATCAGGCAATGCAGGGCGCAGTCCCTCTGTCTACACACATTTAGCTGTCTCTCCAAACACATATTCTACTTTAAGGTGAATAGTGCAAACTGTACGGAAACATATCTCTGAGGTTATTCCAGACCAGGCCGCAGTTTGGCCATCCCTGATTGAAAGTAACATTTAAATCAAGACTTGGCTTGTTATACTGTAGGTCTTGCATACATTAACAGCAAAGGTTTATTAAAATAAATAACATCTTATATCTCCACAACCTTAAAGTGACACTAAACTCAGGAGTTAAATCTTAAAAATGCATTTAAGTGCCTTAACTATTAACAAAATTGTATCTTATTTGTGTATCACACAGCTGTAGATCCTCAAATCATCTCTGAATTGGTGCTGACACTGTCTTTCCTTCTGGAGGGTGGCTACTTTTGTTCCCCATGGTCCCTGTTTGTGTTGTAAAGTAGCTGCTGCTCCAAACACACTCTTGTGATGGGACTACACTCTCATGCTTAGTTTACTAATTTGTATAATCTCATCTATGTTTTTTCCTATGTAAAGTAAATAATTATATATGTTCATGGCGGAGGCCATATTTTCTTATTATATCAGCAGGTTCTGCTTTGCAGGGCTACACAATTATTATTTTTATTATTATTATACAGGATTTATACAGCACCAACAGTTTGCACAGCGCTTTACAATATCAGGAAGACATTACAATCACAATACAATTCAAGGCAAGATGGTAAAGAGGGCCCTCCCCCTGAGGGGTTACAATCTAAAAGGGGTTCTACAATGGTTCTACATTACTGCTCCCTTTCGCCATGCAAGTCTGTGGGTGGGATGACTCATTGAAAAAATGCACTGCCAATGTAACTGATATCTTGTCTCAAGACTTATTAAGCTAAGTGATTGTGGTGGCTAAACTACCCCGTCTCTCTGATTATTCTACAAATCCCTACATTTAATAAAATAACAAAATTGGGGAAGAGCAGGCATGTAAAAATGAAGGTCACAGCAAAAGTACTTTAATCACTGCAATAATGTCCCAAAGTATGTGCTCATGGAATGTAAATACTTCCCCTTTTTACATTATGAAGAGCCCAATCCAGTTGAGGGGCTCACTGTCAGTCATTGGCTTCAGCAATAGCAATTATAGGTCAGTGTGGGAATGTGTCACTGATAAGGTTGTGAATTATTGCTTCAGTAGTCAAGAGCTTCAAAGCTTAGTAAAAAGTGCTACTTTTAAAGGGGTGATTTACTGTCATTCTCAGTAGTCTGTAGAGGTCATGCTCATAGAGAGCCAGGGGAGCCCTGAATCAGCTAAGCAGCTACTTTCAGCTCAGACAACCTAAGACATGTTCACTTGATCTGGAAGGAGATTACAGTGGGCCTCTTGTAAAAACTTGTCTCTAAATAGGAAGGGTTAGAAGCTCTCTCAGTTGAATATTGCTAGTTGTGCCTCCATTGGAAAGCCCTCATGCGTAAGATTGGTGCCAAAATAATGCATATGTCTGTGAAGGTTCTCATTCATCCAGGTCATGGTATATCTGTAGCAAATAAGTCAAGGTAACTGGACTTGCTGTATTTTTCTTGAAGACGTTTCACAGGTCATCCAACCAGCTTTCTCCATTCAGAAATGAATGGAGAAAGCTGGTTGGATGACCAGTGAAACATCTTCATGAAAAATACTGCAAGTCCAGTTGCCTTGACTTATTTTTTCAGATACAAAATAATGCAGTATCAAAACGCTAGAAGAACCTGCACTGAAATATATGTATTTATATTAAACAACGTGTGCAATATGAAGGCTGCCATTACCAACCTTCTCTTCAAAATACTAGTTGTCTAGGTGTCACAGGTCTCAAAACTTACTAAAACAGGAAGTGTGTGGGGAACTCAAGAGAAAAGCATATGATTTACACACTTGTTCTTGGTTAGTGACTCAGAAGGCATTGAAAGCAGAAGAAAGGCGTGAAAGTCGGGCAACTAGCATCTTCAGGAGGAAAAGTAAGTAGTGACAAACTCAATATTTCTCTCAGTGTAAAAATCTTCTCACTAAAGCAGAAGGAGGTCTTTATTGTAAGGACAAGGCAGACTATGGAATCCTCTGCAAAACAAAGTTGCAATGTCCAGAAATATGAGTGAATTTCAATGTGGTTTGGATGTCTTTCTTTTAGAAATGTCACCAGTGTATTTAGTAGGATTTAACTGCTAACAAATAAGGAAAGTATTTTCCCCTTGGTGAGGATAAATTGGCAGCTGTAGCAAGCACTGGTTTATTAATTTACTTTCTTCTTAACCAACAGTGATATACTTGGTTCCCTACATGTATGGGAGCACATGACCTTTTACCCTTCCTGCCATGATGCAGCACTTGGTGCATGGGCAAAACAGGCCTGAGGGTCAGCAGATAGGGGCAGGGAAGGTACTTAGCCCTTTGTAAACTCTTTGCAGCTTATGCAGGTCTCTTCTACTTTGCTTTATGGAAACAGTCTCTGGAGGAGCAAACAGAAGTAGTAAATGGGAAGGGGGGTGCTAATAAACTGGACCAAACATCAGATATATTTTTTATGTTATCTACATGCATGCTAAGTAACATGTAAGTGTAACACTTACCAGTTAATTAAATCACAGTACTGCCTCTTATAATGCCTAATTTTCTTTTATGAGAAGTATGGAGTCATCTTTGTTCAGGCATTTTCCAAGGTCAGCATCTTCGTGGACTAAGATACTGGCTCAGAGATGGTGCAGTCATGTAAATCCTGCTATCTGTGAACTTCTTGGCTGTATTCACAAATGTCTGATGCAGACCAGCCCACTGCAGCAGTCTTTTACTTTGTGACCTCCTGCAAATTTACAATGTGAAGTCTAATCACTGCTAGAGAGGAGACTGAGGAAATGTTTTCCCCTGTCTGCAGCAAACTGATGATATCATCTCAGCTTAGGCATAGTGAATGCTTTAGTTTGAAATCAATTATACGTCATTTTTTATATTCCCAACTTGGCTTAAATTTTACATGAATCCCTTTCTGTCAGCCCTTTAAGAGCGTCTTGAGGCTGGAGACATTTCCTGAACTTCCAGAGCATGTGATTGGCTTTCACAGTGATCCCTTGATCAGGAGCCAGTTGTTGGCTTCCGATCACAGGATCACTGCAATTCTGTTTGACCAGGAGCTGACGGGGACAGTGCTCCCAGCACAAAGGTACATGTATATGTGGCAGCACGGTAACGGCCCACCTCCTGGCTTATGTGTACAGTTGGTGCGAATGGGTTAAAAAATCCTATTGTTCTACCTGTTAAAATGAAAATCCTATTGTTTGCTCAAAACTACATGATACCTCCATACATGTCAGCTGAATACATAATATCTGCATTAGATTCATTGTATGGAACATAAAGGGCAAGGAGTATTACTGAGCTGCTTAAAGGCTTCTGTTAGGCCAATCACAACTAATGAAGAGGAAAGCTGCACCATATTTTTAGATGTCTAGAAATAGTCATGGGCTACAGCTTGGGCTGGGAACACCTTGTGCAGGCCTGGTGAGCAAAGGAAAAAAACAAAACACAAACTGCCAAGCAACCAGCAGAACATAAGCTGAATATTTGGAACTGTGACAAACATAGAAGATTAGCCACAGTGGATATTGCCAAATTTCTACAGACTTTGTAGGTTACAATATTAATAATAAACACATCAGCAGTAAGAATAGAATGGCTAATACTAAATATTAGCAAATTCACCTTATCAAGGCCTGGACACATAAAGAGAGATTCATGGGAAACATTGCCTGCCTGCATACTATGTGCCATTTTCATAACCAATTACAGTAGCAGTAGGTGTCTAATTAACAAACTAGTGTGCCCTGTAGGTGGCAGGTGCCTAAAGTGAGTTACAATTAAAACGTATTGCTTAGGGTTACAATTGTAATCAAAATAATTCAACCTTTATTGAAAATCAGGTTTATTCTCAAAATTTACCGACTTTCAGCTGTTTGCAATGAACAAATCAAACAAAAGCAATTGAAAGCAACTTTTAATAACTTCTCCGGTCTCAAAATTATTCAACCCCTTCATGTGAAACATCTTCAGTGCCTAGTAGGACACCCTTTTGTTGTTATGACGTGCTGCAAACGAGATGCATAGCCAGACACCAGCTTCTGGCAGTGTTTCTGAGGACTCTTAGCTCATTCCTCATGAGCAATGGCTTCCTGTCCTGTAAACACAACATGAAATGAGAGTGTCGCACTGGTCCCCTTAAGGCCCCGTTCACATTGAGCGATTCGCAAATCTCGCGTTTGTCACGCAAAATGCAAATCGCACGATATAGCGCGATTTGTCGCGCAAATGCTTGCATCAAAAACCATTGAATCGCGACAAATCCGCTCCAAAAAGGGTCCTGCTGTAGCGACACACGACCCGCAACAGCAGGACCCTTTGCCCCATTGCAAAGCATTGAAGAGCGATATCGCGCTGTAAATAGCCGCGATATCGCGGGAATTACCGCCCGATAAATCGCTCAATGTGAACGGGGCCTAAGAGTTGCTGAATTGTACAAGCCTGCCTTTCTATTGAGGATTTGCACTAGAGTTGCACCCAGACACTAACTAACCCAACTAACTTCCACTTTCTCAATCTTCTGATAGGCCAGACGGACAGCTAATTTTAAGTGTCTTTAGCCCTTCTCACAGGCTAGTTCTGTACCTTTAAGCCGAGACTGGCAACTGACTAATCAGGACTCTTCTTCAGCTTCCTTCCCCAGGCAGCAGGTCTGAGCAGCATGAACTGCACTTCTCTCTGGAGATTTTTCCTTTGGCAGCAGGCCTGGGAGGCAAGGACCTCTGAACTACAGACTGGATCCTTCACACACACATATTCTCAAGGCAAAGCCTGGGAGGGAAGGATCCTTCTAGAAGATCTGTCTAAATATTTATCCCCTTCCCTACTTTATCTACATCACTGGTATGAACCACTCAGTGATTGGCCCGGATGAAATAAATATTCATAACCTACAACATTTTTTTCTTCCCCACATCCAATCGGTATCCAAATCCTGCCGCCTTCACCTTCGTAACATCTCAAAAATACGCCCCTTCCTCACCAATGACACCGCAAAATCTACTCATACACTCCCTTGTTATCTCTCGTCTTGACTATTGTAACTCCCTCCTCATTGGCCTTCCACTACACAGGATATCCCCCCTGCAGTCTATCATGAATGCAGCTGCCAGACTCATTCACCTTACCAACCGCTCAGTGTCTGCATCCCCCCTCTGCCAATCCCTCCACTTGCTTCCACTCGCCCAGAGGATAAAATTCAAAATATTAACAGTCACCTATAAAGCCATCCACAACTCCGCCCCCGGATATATCTCAGACCTTGTCTCAAAGTATCACCCTAACCGTCCCCTCCACTCATCCATTGACCTCCTGCTTTCCAGCTCCCTTGTCCACTCCTCCCATACTCGCCTCCAGGACTTCTCTAGAGTCTCTCCCATCCTCTGGAACTCTTTACCCCAACCTGTCCGTCTATCTCCCACCTTGACTGCCTTTAGGCGTTCCCTAAAGACTCATCTCTTCAGGGAAGCCTATCCCACCTCAACCTAACCACTGAACCTTCACATTTTTACATAATTCATTCCCACAGCTACCTCATGTATCATTTCCCCCTCCTCTTTTAGATTGTAAGCCCTCAGGGGCAGGGCCCTCCTTACCATCTTGTCTTGAATTGTATTGTAACTGTAATGTCTTCCTTATATTGTAAAGCGCTGCGCAAACTGTTGGCGCTATATAAATACTATGTAATAATAATAATAATTTTATCTTTTTGCTCTATCCACTAGAGAACACACCCAAGCAGCAAGCAGAAGAAAACAATGTCCTGAGCTTAGGGAAGCTCAGCATACCCAGATAAGATAAACAGACAGAGCTTAGGCTGGTTATAACCCAGCTAAAAACACTAAATTAAGACTAGGACCACTACAGTTAAAGGCAGGAAGAGGAAATTGCTTCAAAGTGAATGTAATACCCTCTTAGCACTGGCGGAGCTAGGGAACAAAGGGCCCTGGTGCAAGATTTTTTTTGCCCCCCCCCCCTACACCCCCAAAAACAGCGCTCTCCTTTCGCACCGCCTGCACCGGCGGTAGTTCCGCCAACTGCCTCTTAGACAGTTGTTTGTCACTGGAACAAGTATCACCACTGGAAGTTTACCTCTCTATTTCTGTTTTGGTGATAACTAAGAAATGTTGGGTTTTTAAATCTAGTGATCCCAGGGGTCACCAGGACAAATAGAGAGAGTATATCTTCCTAGTGGGGACACAATAAAAACCTCATAGAGGTTTCGACCTCTCACCACTCTAAAAAAAGTGTGCCTATGCATACACTTTAAAAAGGTTCCACGAAATTTCAGAGAACAAATTGGTTCATGTGCTGGCCTCAGTGCACTTCCAGAAATATTGGAAAGGAGACCTAGTAACATGGCTACTGTGTATGCAACCAAATAATCTTGTAAGATGGAAAAATATAAGCACCAAGAGGCATTTCAAGCAATTCAATGCAAGAAAATAGACCATGTGGAATAGTCACAATACATTATACAATTTAAACATTACAATTTATTAGAAGCTACTAACAGTTTGCTGGAATAGAGTATATCTATCAAAGACAGAGGTTTTATCTTGTCTTTTTGTCTGTACAACAGCCTATAAAATCTATATCATATGTTATATTTTATATTTCTCTTTGTTCCATGCTCTCTTTTTCAGCCTTCCATGTTGCATAATGCCTCTGATATACGGACTCCTGGAAGGTTCTTTCCACTAGCCAATTGAACTCTGGACTCTTTTCTTCCAAGGCGTTAAAGAGATTTATTGGAAAGGGTGTCTTGTCTCTTGGCAGGTAATTGTCTCTCGGTCTCACTGGGATCACAGTATTATATTTATGGTACATTTGAATGGAATTGATTAACGTGGCATGCGACTGGAACTCACACCAAGTCTCTTTGAGGAAGTTCTCAGTGAGTAGTATAATAGTCCAGGCTGATCCATTCACTGCATTGTCCAGTGTTTTTAATATATGCTGGCCTGCAGGCATTTCTGCAAATATAAGTCCTGGCTTGATGTGGAAAGTGTCTTGCAGCAAATCCTTCATTCTTATAGCCTCATGTATATCTGTTTCAGCATGAAGAATTACAAATTTATAAAACACTTCTTCATTATCTTCATAGAGTTCATGTGAAGAACACATTTGTGGTGTGACTGAATTGTCTTTTGAGGGGCATGTAGGTTCTTCCTTACTGATCTGAATTTCATCTGTTCTGCCAGCATCTACTGGAGGTTTCCTTCGCCGATTAATGTTTCCCATTGTGTTATTTCATTGTCAGCTTTTAATATGTACTAAAATAAATAGAGGGAAGTTTACTTACTTTATGGAATCAGATGTAGACAAGCTAAAAGAATGTGCAATAACACAGAAAAGCACAGACAATACATTGCAATACATAGGGTAAATATTAGATCACATTAGATGCCGTAGGTGTATTAGACAGCTCTATTTAATGTGCAGAGTGATGTAATAACAGGTTCATCCCACAATGTTTATCTCAAATGTACAAGACTCATATTGTCTTTGCTGTTCCTCAAATTAGCAAAGCATATATCACCATGTTTCTTCATGCCAATCTACTCATGCCTTCCTGCTATCAGAGCTGTCTGTCCCCATCGACCATTCTTGTCATTTACACCCAACATTTCCACTTGACCCAGATATGAACAATCTTACTGCACAATAACCCATGTTTGAGGTTAAAAGTTTATCAGGTGTGTTCAGTGGTGTCCCAAGTCTTTTTGCCATCTAAGGCAGGGGTGGTGCACGCAATCAGAGCAGCAGGAAGTTGGTAGAGGATACAGCACCACCAGACACGAGTGTGGCGCCGCCCTCTGCATCTCCCTGCTGGGCTCATAGCAACCTGGGACTCTCTGGCTGTGTGCCTGCCCAGCTCCTGACAACCATTGACATTATTGGTTGCCAGTAGCTGAGCGGGACACCAGCCAGAGCATCACAGGTTGCTAAGAGCTAGGCAGGGAGATGTGTACGGCCCTTACACATCTTCCTGCCCGCCTCTTAGCAACCTGGGACACTCTGGCCAGAAAGGGGATGACAGGCACGCTGAAAACGTGCAGCAGAGCGGCCAGTATACAACAGACATGCCACTTATTAAAACAGTGGCCCAGAAGAAAAACACCTTATATGCCCCGTAAAAAAATAGGTATACAGATTTGTTAGGCGTGTAAATTAGCCATGTTCTTGTTAACTGTTGTAAGTTTAGTTAACCGACGCTTGCTGACGCTGCTAAACTTGGCCTGGGTATGTAGGCAGTAAAAACCTATGGCCACAAAAGGGTTAATCAAAGTTATAAGCAACATCTGGTAAAATACTTTATATCAGTTAGCAGCATTAGGGCTTGCCTAAATCCACAGTGTTCTCTCTAAAGGCCGTCATTTAGTTACATAAATCTAGGCAATAAAAGGATTATGCAGTTTTTATTAGGAGATGTTTTGTGTACTGACTTTAAAGTAGGATATAGCATAAGAAGCCTTAGGCAATTTTTATAGAGCTTTATGCAGTTGAAGTCTGGGACATATTGGAATAATGTCAATCATTTGAACAGTTTTGAAACATTTAACTATTTCTGAATTGTTTGTAAAAGTATATCTAAAATCAAAACTATCTGCTTTCTGAATCTGCTATCTATCTGAATGATCATTGACATCAAATAGAAACTGATGGCAAATCCAATATTTTACGCCTGTTACTGAAACACGAGATGAGGGAAATCTTCTAATGGGGATACATGTTCTGATGACAGCTGTGTATAAGGTGATTTCCCCTTACTTTGGAGAGATTTCATTTCACTCACTGTTGTGTGTCTGGCATAGAAATCAGAGAATCCCTTGTAATTAATTGATAAATAATACTAGGCATTCTTTGAATGGCCGCTGTGCCGAGTGAGCAATCCCTTGTGTTTTCAGAGCAGAGGGGAAGTCACTCCACAGCACAGCACCAGTACAGGACCTGGAAGATCACTGTCAGCACTGTAGTAGCTCAGGCTACTACAGTACTTTACAGGATCCCCATGGGCTGCCCAGGTATTGCATACTGTATACATACCGTGTTTCCCCGAAAATAAGACAATTTTTGAGGTCAAAATTTTTTGACCTCAAAAAAACACACTAGGTCTTATTTTCGGGGTAGGTCCTTATTTTAATTTCTTATGTACAACAATCCACACTTATTTATGTACAACAGTCTACATGTATTCATGTACACAAATATGGTGATCAGTGGTGCAGTACCTTTCCAAGAGCAATTTGCTAACCAATCGCTGGCCAGAATGAGCGAAGCGCACTTTCACTATCGATTCCTCACAGGCGGAGTGCATTTGGTATCACTCCGCCTGTGACAGGAGTTGGCATTGGCTTATGCGGCTCTGCTCCCTCCAGTGCCGCCTTGCTTCCTCTATAGCTGGCTTAGTTGGCACCGCTGAATTGTCTCCCGCGGCTCTTCAAGTTCCATCTTATGCCACCACCGGCCCTGGAAATGGTCACAACTAGGTCTTATTTTCGGGGTAGGTCTTATATTTTAGCAATTCCCAAAAAATAGTACTAGGTCTTATTTTCGGGGTAGGTCTTATTTTCGGGGAAACAGGGTACTTACATGGGGCCAAGCTGGACCAATGTAAATATGCATAATAATTTATACCTGGAGTTCAGGTTTAAAAGGTTATGGTTCTATTATACATTTACGCTGTTTTAGTTTTAAAAAGCCCCCAGTTTTGGACCTTCATCTTGGGCTTCCATTTTACTAAAACACTGCAGGTGAAAGTAGGTATTGCGATTTCGCCATACCACTAGAATGTCTAGAAACAAAAATGTGATATAAGTATGGAATGATCTTATGTGTAGGCCCAGTGGTCTATTTAAAGAAAGGCCAGTAAACAATACACAATCTACAATCAGAAAAAAATGATAAATGGTTACTGTGGCACAATTCTAGCTTATGCTCCTTGTCTGTCAGTCATTTAGTCAGAAAAGAAATGCAATGGTTCTCCTAGAAAGAGCCATTCGATTTCAAATGCCTCAATCACTGTCTGCTATCTGAATTTGTAATATTTAATCTGTAATTCTAGTACAAAGTTGACTGTTACCACCATATGCACGTGGTCAGTGCTCACATTTCTTATACCCAGTGTCGACATGATCACCAGACAGCTGCTTGATCAGAAGTTATAAGTAGGAAATTTTAGTTGAGATGGTTGACACTATGAGGCTATTTATACACTGTAAACAAATTGCATTTGATGCAATACATAGTTCTGGGGAATCTATGATGTCTTTCAGTCAGCTGTGTAATATAATCTTTGCTTAGTGTCTTCTGGGTTGACCCTAGGGCTTTCATGCAGACAGATATGCTTAGTAGTGATGGGCCGAGTGTTCGATTCGAACATGAGTTCGAATCGAACATCGGCAGTTCGAGCGCTCGTCGAACGCCGAACTTTATGGGATGTTCGCGGTTTGTTCGACCGCAGACATTCCATAATTTAAAATGCCCACTGAAGCTCTGATTTGTTAAAGTCTTGCACCTGACCACAGGTCAGGTGCAAGACTTTGTCCCAATCAGTGCTCAGCGGAGGAGGGGCCTGAAGGAGAAAGTTCTCCATCAGGTCCCCCATGCTGATTGACAGCAGGCAGTGGGCGGGTGCAATAGCCAGCTTGCTATTGGCTATTGCATTTTACAATATCCAATATGGCTCCCAGCCTGCAATGAAGAGGAAGCAGGGGGGCGGGGCAGAGGAGCCGCGGCCGGACCGGATCGTCGACGGACCAGGGGACCGGAGGCCGGGACAGCAGCGGACGGACCAGGCGACTGGAGGCCGGGACAGCAGCGGAGGTAAGGGGGGCAGCGAATGCATGCAGTGGTCTGTGTTTGAAGGGACACAGGCCGCTGCAGCCACAGTTTTCCTACATGTACCGGCAGCTGTATGGGGGTCGAACATTCGACCCCCATACACTTGCATTGAGTTCGAATTCGAACATTTCGGCCGTTCAAATGTTCGAATACGAACCGAACACGGGGGTGTTCGGCCCATCCCTAATGCTTAGAAGTACTCCGATGGGAGTCACCCAGGTAGCATATGTGTAATATGCCTAAATCACCTCAGCAACATTTTCACAATTTTAACAGGCAAAGGGGTTGATTTACTAACCCTATAAACACGTCACGAACAAGTATACACCTCTGTAGTTTGTTCCCTCCCAGCATGATCTATGGGTGGAATCTAGACACCTTTGTAGTGTGTACACACCCAGCAGGTGTGTTGTGCAAAGCCCTGCATGAATTGCAAGGTGATGTTGTGTAAATTAGCTCTACGTTGTGTTGCTTGCGTTGATGAATGCAGGAATGTAAATGCATGAGCTAACCATTTTTGTCTAAACTGTGAAGCAGCATTATATATGCATCATGTGCATGATTTTTCCATATATGGCATTAGTGGAAATATGCTTTTAGAGACTTGCATGCCGCTATTAGAGCGGCGTGTAGCCTATGGCGCATGCTACATGACGCACACGTACGTAAATACATAAAAACGCGTCATAACGGCGTGAAAATGTGACACGTTGCTCGTGTTTGGTTGATAAATACGTTTTGCTGTGTAAAAATGCACACACACCTGGTGCGTGCATGTGTTTAGGTTAGTAAATCACCCCCAAAGTCTCATATCTAAAGCAATCCCAGAGGAGTCTATGGCATGCAGCATCTAGAAAGTTGAAGCTACCAACCCAATCAGCTTGTCAATCTTGAGTTCTATTTTCCCATCATTTGGGAGCATGTTCTTAAAATATACAACCCACTTCATGGAAGGCATACTTGTCCCCAACAGAAGCAAGTCTCTCTTTTTAAAAGTGCATGTCAGGGTAAAATAAAATACATATTTACTATATCTCTGCAATACATGCACATTTCTCCATGTTTTATTTATTTAAAAAGTATGAGTAACAGAAAATAACTCTTGAGATAACAACACAGAGTATTTGCTTCAGTGAAATCCCAAACAGCATGGTCAGCTTTGTCTGCTGGACTGTAAAAATCCTCATATTCCCGTCCCTATCTGTTCCTCTCTACATGCATACATTGATTTTCTTCCCACTCAGGTAATCCTTTTGCCCTGGCTACCAAGAGCCCGCCCACACACATTATTTAAGAAAAGGGCTCCTTGGAGATCTAGTTCTAGGGGGTGTGCCTATGCCAGTAGGAACTGAGCTCCAAACATCAGAAGCCTTGTGATGATCATGCCTATATAAATCCTTTATCGAATAATTCTTCCTCAGATATGTGCTGGTTATGAATCTTGATAGTTTGCAATACTATAGATAAGATATTGATATGCAAGATGTTTTGCATGCTACCATTCGAGTGAATGGTACATTTATCTCCATGAATCTGATATTGTACATATGACTATACTTGTTATGTAACAATAAATACAACTATATACACAAACCTATAAATAACCTATACTTATCATTATGCAATATAATTAGGGCATGTTCTGACTTAATATCGCTTCCACAACATTATGTATGGCTTGCAATACATTTTGTTTCATATAACCTTCCATTTATTCTGATCAGGCTAAATAACTGAATACAGTATAGTGGAGACAAGGCTCAAGATATTAGGAAATGCTTAAACATCTTAACAAGAGGTTTGTATTTGGATGGCTAGGACCTTATCCAGAAAGGGAATATGTCCAATGTGAACATGGTTTCATTCTGTATTCACTGCATACCTCTGAGTCATGTATGAAGGTAAATTCTTGTCCAGAATCAGATGTTCATTATTGGGTTCCTTCATACAACTGAATAATGGGATCTCTTGCATTTAGTGACATCTATACCATTTTAATGACCTTATATAGGAGTCAGTTATTCATGTGCTTGACAGATAGGTGGATCAGACAAGAGTTTATGGATGGAAACCACACATGGTCATTGTCTAAGTGGACTTTTCAAGCATGGTGGCTTACTTTTAATCTATCCCTGCTGCAGAGATACATTGTAATTTAAAAAGATCCCAGGGCTTGAAAATCATGTAAACTGATATTAGTAGATTGCAGTCACAAAGTAACAGTGTTTATCTTTGAATTTGTTGTTGTGTCCCTGTGTAGGACCCTGGTTCTCAGGTCCATGGTATAGAGGGCTATTACCTGTGGCCACATTGGCACTAAATCCCATTTCACAACTCTTTAAAGTGAAACTAAACTCAGGAGTTAAATCCGAAAAATGCATTCAAGTTCCTTAACTATTAACAAAAATGTATCTTATTTGTGTATTACTCAGCTGTAGATCCTCAAATCATCTCTGAATTCATGCTGACAGTGTCCTTCCTTCTGGAGGGGGGCAACTTTTGTTCCCCATGGTCCCTGTGTGTATTGTAAAGTAGCCACCGCTCCAGTGTTTTTACAAAGGAGAAGTGGAGAAGAAGTCACTCAGCACAGCACAGTGCAGTACCAGGGCCTGGCAGATCATTGTAAAGCACTATAGTAACTCCAGCTACTACAGTGTTTTGCAGAATCCTGAGGCCCTACCAGATATATATGTATAATTATAAGCTGGAAGACCAATATAAGTAGACAAAAATATTTATACCTGGAGTTCAGCTTTATTGTTAGTTTTGGTTTAGACCAAGGTGTACCTTTAACCGTTTTGCTACCACCCACGTATGTCATGCATTGCTGGCAGTGGGCCCCTTTAAACAGACTCACGGTGGCTAAAGTCACGACTACTGTTTTGTTTTTTGGTTTAAAAAGCAACTTCACTTTCAGGAAGTGTTTTTTCCACAGCCTTAGTATTCGTATCACAGTATATGATAGTAGAGCACCCTCTTCTGGCCTTTCCTTCTGTTTGCAAAGATAACTGGCAATTGTAGTTAATGGGAGTCTCATACATAATTGAAAAAGTACATTACCTGGCCAAAAGAAAGTCACACTAATATTTTGTTGAACCTCCTTTTGCTTTGATTATGGCACATTATATGCATCCTTTCCATAAGGTTATACAATGTCACAACATTTATTTCAATCCAGAGTTGCATTCATTTTTCACAAGATCTTGTAGTAATAATGGGACCACTGCGTAAAGTCTTCTCCAGCACATCTGAAAGATTCTCAGTGGGGTTAAGGTCTGGCCAATCCATGTGTGAAAATGATGTCTCATGCTCCCTGAACCAATCCTAATTTGAGCTTGATGAATCCTAGCATTGTCATCCTGGAATATGTCCAATGTGCCATCAGGTAGGAAAAAATCCATTGATGGAAAAACCTGGTCATTCAATATATTCAGGTAGGCAGCTGACCTCATTTTTGGCGCCATAACGTTCGTTGCTGAACCTAGACCTGGCCAACTGCAGCAACCCTATGGCTCTTACCTCTTTACTTAGCTACTGTAAATCTAGGTAAATCTAGGTGGTGACTTTTTTGACCAGGTAGTGTATATGAAACCATTTGGAACCTTCATACAAATAAAAGGCCCACTATTGAAATAAATAGTGTACTCTGATAACTTCATATTGTTAATACACACAACAATATTAAGTATATAAATTCCTTTTTTTTAATTTGGCATGTATTTATTTATATTTTTCACCTGATTTACATGCAGACCATGCTGTTAAGCAAAAGTGACATTGCCAGGGGTGTGGACAGACTGTAGCATTGATAGGAGGGCTTACAGTGGTCGCCTTTTATTAACTTGTTTGTTTTAAATTTTCTATACAAAATGTTGCTGCAACTGGAATGTAAGGAATGTAAAAGTTACAAAAATAAATATTCCAAATATTATTATATGTATGAATTACATATAGGCATATAGGCATTCCTACATATTGTACCTTGGGGGGAGAGATAGCACAGGGGGCCAGTGTGGGGGCTGTCCACAAATTTTTATATGTATGAATTAACCACCTACATTTATCAGAATACAATATTTTTAGCATTAGTGGCCCTTTAATTTGTTTGAAAGACGTGCAGGATTATAGGCGATTCCAACAGAAACGTTGCCTAAAATATTTTTTTGGGGGATGGATGAATTTGTAGTGAAGTACATCGCAAGCTTACATTCACTGTCAATTAATACATTTGTAGAATTGCTTAACTAAGTGGAAGGCCAGCTTATATGTCAGGATGGGGAACTAAAACTTAATTTGTTCCAGGTTCTGTCTAGTTGCAAATGGCCCAAAGCCGCTAGCTGGCAGATACCAATCATTCAGGCCCAGTCCTCAGGGCAAGTTCTACCCCCAAGACAGCCTCCCGCTATCCATAGGCTAGTTTCTATCTGGCTCGCTCTACACGATCTTCGGGGAACCCTTGCCCCCTTACACCCAATGTTTAGCCTAAAAGTTTAGTCTTCAGCACTCATTTTACCTTTGAGAATGTTAAAGCTGCCTCATTTCATTTCAGTTCCCATCATACAAGGAAGGAATGTCCAGATGGGTTTACAAGAACAACTTAATGTTTACTCCAAGTAATAGTCAATTTATAAAAGAATAAAAAGATGTTCTTTCAGAATAAATGGCACAACATTAAGGGGTTGCATATAAGGCTTTACCTTGTGTAATGGAACTGGTACATAATTAGTGTCCAAATGGCAGTTAACTATCTTCCTGGCTTGCCTTTCTCCCATTACACAAGGGTGCTTCCTCCCAATTAAGTACTCACAAGTTGTGGAGCATGACAATTCATGGCCCATGGGAACAGGGGAAACCTAGTTGCATACTTCCCGGGATATTCTCCTTTCCACTCCAGGCTCCTAAGCCCCAGCCACCTACCCTTATATAAACCAAGACAAGGGACAACAATTGGCAGGCATGATGCCTAGAAACCAGTGGGCAGGACTTCACCTAGAAGGGCCTAACGCCCTTTTACAGAGACACCAAATAGAAATATGGAATCATTGTAAAATAAAAATGTATTTGGTACTCAGGGAAAGTCATAACACAGGCAAAAGTTCAAGGGAGATGGCAGAAAGATAAACAAGTGAAACTAGAAAAGTAGAGCCAAAATCAGAAAGAAGTCAGGTACAAGGCTTGACGGTAGGACCAGACGGCACAACTCAAGAACAGAAGACCAAAGCCCAGACAAAGGATTAATAAGATACAGACCCCTGGGTTGCTGGAAATAAAACACAAAGTGGCAACAATCCCTTTTGGGGGAAGGAGTCATTATATACTCTCAAATATTTATCAAATAATAAAAAAAGTGCATGTATAATTTTTTTTATTACAGTATTACAGTGCAACGCACTGGGAGCGCAATCAGTGGAATGTGGGTGCAATGCTCTGGCTCTTTCAGACTCTTCCTCCCAGTCCAAAGGATTTCAAATACAAGATGGGTGGAAGTCATCGATGGACTACATCCGAAGTGGCGGATGGAACTTATAGTCTCTCTATTATGTGAAAGGATGTAAGCCATTTTCAAAAGATGCCTGCATGCTGAAGGGAGAACAACCCCCTGGGTTAACGGTAAGTAGGGGGTAATGGGACCATAAGGGGTGGGGAGCTGGGTTTTGTCACCATGTCTTATTATACACCCTAATATATATGGGTGTAACGTGAAACATGTTCCGAAAGATGTAGTTACTCTTTAAAGAAGAACTCTGGGCAGTTAAAAAAAATGTACCTTTGCAGTATAGCTAGTGCTCATTTTGCTCTAGGATCTAAAATCAAAGAAATATAGTCACTCGATCCCACCTGGCTGCTAGACTGGTCCCCACAGCCTCTTCTTCCCCGGGCTCCAGTGGTCTAAGCCCCGCTGACATAATCATGTCTAATGCTGAGGGACATACCACAGCGGTCACTGCTGCAGGACCGAGGATTAGGTGAGTATGTTCTTTTTATTTTACATCCTAGACCACATGTGTCAAACTCAAAGCTCAGGGACCGAATCTGGCCCATAGGCAATTTCCTAGACTTCTACTTTCAGATCTAGGTATTTAGTTATTACTAAAACCAGTGATAATCGAATGCAGAGGCAATTATGATAAAGATAAGATACATTAATGTAGTCTTACAGATACCTTTGGGGGCAACGATAATGTTGATGCGGCCCACGATTAAATTGAGTTTGCAAGGGTTAATCTTTTAAGTGCCTGGAGTTCTTCTTTAAGCAAACTAAATATGCTCCAGTTAGGGTTTATATTTAATATATTAATATTGAAAGTAATTAAATTCCATATTTCCATTATGAGTGTGGGATGTACCACTCTGTCTGCTACTGCAGAAGTCTCCTTGCTCCTGCTGCAGTCCTTCTTTGTGAAACACAAGACTTCACATCAATTCCAAGCTGGCAGACTTGGGTATTCTGCTGCTTTTAGCTCTAAAGCTGTCCATATACATGTATGTTTTCGTGCAAACTTTCATACAAAAAAATCTGAGCAGACTTTTCGCATCCAAAGATGTGCATCTGCGTCCATGGATGTGCAGGCTCAGGTCTGTGTGTAGCCATGTGCAGCCATGTCCTCTCATAGGGACGTACAGGTAGCTGCTCGCAATTACACGCTGCCCCTGTCCCTCCTGGCAGCATGACGTGCATGACGCGCAGATGTGCACGCCTGTGTGAGTGAGGCCTTAAACAATGCCTGAAGGTAATTCAACTGACCAGCATTTATTCTGAACTAGAATATCAGCTGTGGCTGCACTGCGCCTTCAAATAGTTACCAGATAAGCCAGTCATTTATTAGAAACAGCACTTCTACCTTGCTGACAAATTTGAGGGCGGTGAGTAATTCTCAATATAAACCCTATTGTCCGGCCGAGTATCTGTGGACAGTTATGTCTTCCTAGGTGACTGCACAGATTCCTCAGATAACATTGAAAAGATTATACTACTCTGAAAATATTAAGGTAGCCATGTACAACTTGAATTTCTGCATGTTGAATTGGTCACAATGTAAACCGTGGGTGGCCCTGTTGGCACCAACCAACAAATCTGATTGAAAAGAAATCAAAGAACCTGGGTAGAAAATACTGTCTGTCTGAAAATAATAGCCAGCAGGGAACATTCCGCCATCTACACTGTTTAGCGTGGATGGAGGAATCTATGCATGTATGGCTAGCCTAAAGGAGAACTATGACATGAGTGATTTCCACTCACCTCATAGTTCTAGCCGACCTGTGACAATGAGACTGTCACAGGTCGGCTCAGTAGATCGGGAGGTGAGCGAACACATACCAGGTTCGCTCACCTCTCGATCCTGTCACGGCTCTCTGGCTGTAGCTCGCGGTATACTGAGCTTAGGGTAACGGGAGGACGCTAGTTTGTGTCCTCTCGTTACCCTAAGGAGAACTATGGGGAAAAACACTGACCCCATAGTTCTCCTTTAACTATAGCCCAAACCCTTTTTTTTTTCTAGTTTTGGACAGAGTGGGCAATGGGTAAAACCTCTGTCAGGGTTGTTTGTACTGCTGACTATGTCCCCATTGGGGAGATCTAACCTTACGATTTCTGCTTGGGACGTTTGTGAGAAAGTGATAGAAATGCAAAAGTTTACATCTGTCCCCAGAAAAGGAGTCAAGGGAAGTCAAGTCAAGGGCAAATCATCCAAAGGGGACAGTTGTCGGAAGTGGGTAACACATATAAACAAAACCCGCAGAGTTTGCTGTCTGTAACATGTTGGTAGAAGGGTGAAATCACCTAGAATCGTTTATTGGTGACAAGTCTCCTATCTGCTCGCTGTGACTCACCTGTAGCTCAGTGATATCACTCCCGCCATGTGCTCCAGCCAGAGATCACAGACTCTATTTTACAGTTTAGAGGAAATTGAAAGAAATTCTTTGCTTCTACGTAATGAGGGGAAGCACTAGTGGAAAAAAACCATGACGAGCCTGAGTATTATAATTTGTACATGTAGACCTTGTGACTTGAAGAGGAAGGGGAAGGATCCTGAAACCATCACTTTTTTTTAACTCTTAAAGTTGTACTCCAGGCGAACAGTAAATGCTTTGTTGAAACAAATATTTGTAAACTGTCTTATTTGCAAAAAAAAAATTATGAAATTTTGTTCAGCATGTCTTGGGATCCAGGCAGACAACAGAGCCAGATCCCTGACCTGCAGTCAAGATAAAGGAAACCTATCAGAAAAGAAACATGCAGCTTGCCATTGCTGGCCTCTCTTTTCATTACAATACTAACTGCTTGACTGTCATGCTGACCCTCTTGCTTCTGTTTATTATGTTACCCTCCGTAGACAGGCAGCGCTGCTGGTAGCAGTGTATAGGCAGTACCACTGGTTCAGCAGGGGGGGTTGGACCTAGCAGCAGCTGCCTGTGGGTGGCGGCAAGTGCCCCACATCTTTTGCCTGCTGCCAAGGCCACTATGGTCTGCCATGTTTACCGTGGGTTTCCCTACAACTGCCTGTACAGACTCACAACACTGGCAGCGGCAGGAAAAGAAAATGAAAATATAGTTTGCTGGGGTAACTGCCTCTGGGGTGAGCGTTAACATGGATGGAACAATGCAAGAGGGTGCAGGTGAGCTATGTACAAGGGACAGGCAACAAGTGTGGTGTGCAGGTGAGCTGGGTGCATGCAGGTGTGCATTGTGCAGGAGGTCTAGGTGAGCTGTGTGCAGGGAGTGCAAGTGAGTTATGTACATGGGGTACAGGTGAGCTAGGTGCATGCAGGTGAACTGTGTGCGGGTTGTGTAGGTGAGCTGTGTACAAGGGCTGCAGGTACGCTGAGTGCATTAAGATTGCCACCTTTTTCCTCCTGCATAACCCGAAGACTCTAATGCCGTGCGGCAATATTTTGGAGAATATACCAGGGAGAGCGAGGAAAGAGAGCCAGCACAAAGATTGAGGAGAGACAGCCATCAGAGAGAGTAAGGAGAGACAGCTAGGGGAGAGAATGAAGAGAGAGTGAGGAGAGACAGCCAGGGGAGAAAGAGGAGAGACAGCCAGGGGAGAGAGAGGAGAGACATCCAGGAGAGAGAGTGAGGAGAGACAGCCAGGGGAGAAAGAGGAGAGACAGCCAGGGGAGAAACAGGAAAGACAGCCAGGGGAGAGAGAGGAGAGACAGCCAGGAGAAGGAATGAGGAGAGACAGCCAGGATAGAGAGAGCGAGGAGAGACAGCCAGGAGAGAGAGTGAGGAGAGACAGCCAGGGGAGAAAGAGGAGAGACAGCCAGGGGAGAGAGAGGAGAGACAGCCAGGAGAAGGAATGAGGAGAGACAGCCAGGAGAGAGAGAGCGAGGAGAGACAGCCAGGAGAGAGAGTGAGGAGAGACAGCCAGGGGAGAGAGTGAGGAGAGACAGCCAAGGGAGAAAGAGGAGTGACAGGCAGGGGAGAGAGAGGAGAGACAGCCAGGAGAAGGAATGAGGAGAGACAGCCAGGAGAGAGAGAGCGAGGAGAGACAGCCAGGAGAGAGAGTGAGGAGAGACAGCCAGGGGAGAGAGTGAGGAGAGACAGCCAAGGGAGAAAGAGGAGTGACAGGCAGGGGAGAGAGAGGAGAGACAGCCAGGGGAGAGAGAGGAGAGACAGCCAGGGGAGAGATTGAGGAGAGACAGCCAGGGGAGCGAGTGCATACTAAAAAGAAACATATATAAGACACCAAATTATTGCAGACTGTATTCATTAATAACTCATTAAACGTATTCTATTCTTTAATGCAACGAATGCAGGTACCTGAATTTGGCTTGCATTTTCCTATATAGCAGTACGCATACAGGGAGTCAACCAGGTTTGCTGTATGCAAATATATTGACAAGGAACAAGCCTGTAGGAAGAGTGAGCAGAGAGATGACCTCATTGGTCTGCTGCTGCTGCTTTTTCACTGTTCAGTCAGAAAACTGGAAATCCAAAGACATTTTATTATAATACTGAGGAAATGTTAAAGCACTCATTCTCTAAATACTAACAGGCATTTTTTCATGACTAAAAGTATTCAGAAACATTGCTATAGATAGCACTCTACGCAGTTCACGCAAGTACAGATATATGGGTTGCTTTTCTAAAGATAAATAGGCTTTGCAAGATAATTATGAATATTCACTTTGCAAAGAATATCCAATCACGTGCAAGAAAAATAAAAAAACAACTAGATTTTTGCTTGTACGAGATTGGATGAGGGAAGTCAGCAGAGCTTCACCTCATTCACTAAGCTAAAGGACAATTCTCCTGCAAAGAGAATGCATTATCCTTCAAAAAACATAAAGTAAGTCTAAATTAACATTTATTAAAGCCCAACTCCAGGCACAAATAAAATTGTAAACATGCAGGTCACATCCCACATAGCAGCAATCCACCAGCTTTTCTCTTGTTGCTTCGCACAATATTCTTCAATCCTGGCTTCAGAGCAGCCCGTTGGAAGGAAGTTTCCTGCAGAGGAGACCAGTCATGCTAGCCATTTCCAAGTCAAGTCAACTCAATGCCATCCTGTATGTTCCTGACATCAGTGCTGCTTCATGTGGGTAGAGCGCTTTATTAATAGACAAGTATATGCATAACACCACCACCCCACTAGGTTTCTCCTGCCTCTCCACATTCTATGAAGTGCCCCGCAAGGCTAGGAAATGACATAGGGCATCCTGTGAATCCCTCCTGAAAGGTCAATTTAGTATCATGAATTTTTCACCCCCTGTGGTGACATCCCAGGGGCTAAAGAGAGAGCAAAAATGTATACGCAAGAGCATGTGACCTAAAAAACAAGACATTGGTGAGATTATAGATGGCAATGAGTGGTATAGGTTCAGTATTATATGCTACACAGAGATGGATTTTAGATATCGATAATTGTTCTGCGTCTTGCTAAAACTGTGTGTATTTGCCACGTAGTGTGCGATATTACCACATCCCCCTAGCATAATAAAAATCCATAGACATAGATCAAGATGAATGGAAGCAAAGATGAAGCTTACAAAGATGCTACAAATGCATGGACTTCCGCCTGTACATTGCTTTCTTTATAATGATACACAGTATGATGCAACTTTAAGGCAGTACATTTCGCTGCACCAGAGAAGCACTGAGAAAGAAAACGTGTCACTGCAAGCCTAAACAGTCTTTCCTTTCTGTACTCTAAGCCTAGTGAAAGTTGTTTTTTGGTTTTATATAGCATTTTGGGCTTGCCACTGTTTCTCATGTTCGAACAAAGAATAATTAGGTGGTTCACTGTCAAACAAATAGAAGAAGGCATTTGTTAAAAATGGAGTACATAAGTATACCCTTTACTAAACAGAGGCCTTCCAAAGCAGTCTTAATTATACAACATGTCTAAAAGATGCACTACAGCTTCTCTATGGAGATACCCTGATCTATAATTACAGTGGTGTCGTGTCTATGCAGACAATATTAGAATTCCCTTAAAGAAAAGCGATCTGAAGAGCAAAAAGGGATTGCTAGTAGTGAGCCACTTTCAGCTGGGCTTGTTCTGTAATGTTGAAGATGTTTCATAGCCTCTCCAAGCCACTTCTTACGTTCTGATGAGTGTCACAGGGACGTGCGATCTGGGGAGGCAGGTGAGGCACAGCCACACCTGCCATTATGGAAGAAAAAGCTGTCTCTTTCAATTCTGAAGCTGACAGCTTTTTCTCCATTGAGACCGACTTCCAAAAGTGCCCATACACTGCACAATTCTCGTACGAGAATCGCGGGAAATCCCGTGTATGGAAGGCGTGCGACCGGTCGCACGACTTTTGTATTTCGAGCATGTTGGAAAACCAGCCGAGAATCGCACGATTTTCGTCTGGTTTGTAACATGATCGGGAGACAACTGCTGAACGGGTCGGTGTGCGCACGGGCGGGCTTGCGATGATAGGAAGTACGATCTGCCTGTCCAAGATGGGCAGATCGTACGTTTTTTAAATTATAGTGTATGGGCACCTTAACACATTAGAAGACAGGTTACCAAACAGGTAACCCATCATGGACGGAGCACCGCCTGTTAATTACAGGCGGTGCTTCATCCGGCATTTGACATTTATGTTGGGTTACACAGCAGCAGGCTTCCCTGTATATCGTAGTGAGATAAGCACACGTACATTTCAATTTGAGATTTAAGAATGTCCCAGGAAAGGTAGAAATTTATTGTTAACCCTTGTACAGGTGAAACTCAAATAATTAGAATATCGTGCAAAAGTAATTGCAGTAAGTGCTGCAAAAGGGGCCCAAACCAAGTACTGAGTACATATGCATGCTTGTACTTTTCAGAGGTCCGATATTGTTCTATGTACAATCCTTGTTTTATTGATTGCATGTAATAATCTACTTTTTTGAGGTTGTGGATTTGGGGTTCTTGGGGTTTTCATGAGCTGTAAGCCATAATCATCACAATTATGACAAATCACGGCTTGAACTATCTTGCTTTGCATGTAATGAGTCTATCTCATATATTAGTTTCACCTTTTAAGTTGCATTAGTGAAATAAATGAACTTTGCACGATATTCTAATTATTCGAGTTTCACCTGTAAATGGGGTTTACAGAGGCCCAACTCAGATAGCAGAGTTTAGAAGTGCAAACGTCAACTCAGGTAAATGTAAAGATCTGCCTCTGTATTTATTTAAGGAGCGATCATTTACATTTGATCTATGATTTATTTTGAAGCTGGGGCTTTAATTGCCCAATTTCTATAGGTCTTATGCAGCACTGGATCTGGTCACAGGTTTACAGCCTAGTTTAGAGGTAGTTCATCCTCCAGATAATGGTCTTTTTGGTTTTACTTTGGGTGGCTTCTCTTGTTCAACACCACCTTCCTTCTCTGAAGACTGTTGTACACAGTAAGTAAATACTTGTATTCACTATCAGTGTAATGCACATGGTTATGAAAGCTCATACACATTTACACATTGAACGGTTTACAGATTAAAGATAATGCTTTCTCACTCCGAGAACAACATATAACACATAAGAACTTTCATGTTCCTGTTTTTTGCTGACAATGAAGAAGTTACTTAGTGAGCATTTACTTGGTGTGCAATCATTGTTCCTTTGTGGACAAGAACCACTGTTAAAGTGACATTAACCCCTTCATGACTAGGCTAGTTTTCAGGTTCTGTTCATAAATGGCTGACACACTTTTTACATTTTTGCTGTGTGATTCTTCCACGTCAGTAATATACTTTCTTACTAAATGTACCCACACATATTATATATAGTTTTTTAGAGGACAGATAGGGCTATATAATTATATCAAAGATGTGTACCTAACGCCTCACTTAGTTTGAATAAAATATAAAAAAAAAGAGTTTTGTTTTTTTAGAATTTTTTAAATAATAATTATAGTATAAAAATATATTTATATATAATTTTTATTTTCCTAGTTTTTTTACACTTTTTTTTTTACAAAGTGTAAAAAAATAAAATAGTGTAAAAAAACAACAACTTTTTTGTCAGTTTATATCAAGCAATCACTATGACTGCTTGGTAAATTAACTTTTTGAATTTTTGGTTACTATTAGGCTGCTAATAATAACCTTAGAGCAGCGGTTCTCAACGTGGGGGTCGCGACCCTGTCGGGGGTCGAATGACTATCTGCTGGGGGTCGCCTCGCGGCCCCGGGAAAGGTATGCTCCGCTGTTGTTTTTTTTTTCTGACATCGGAGCCGCATGCGGTCGTAAATCAGAGAAAAAAAAAAAACTTTCCCCCCCGGACAGGTTCGCTATGCTCGATCGAGCATTGAGCATAGCAAACCTTTCTCTGCTTTTTTCTTTTTCTGACATCAGGCCGCAGGCCGTAATCAGTGAGAGAAAAATAAATAAATCCATAGGAATACACAGCTAGATTCCTATTGGTTATTTCACTTTGCAATAGCCAATAGCAAACTAGCTACTGAGCCCGCCCTCTGCTGCTGCCAATTAGCAGAGGGGGACCTGAAATTAAGGTCCAGTTCTAATGATAGCATTCCTATGGTGGTTTTTATTCTGACGGCGTACATATCTGCTCAGGTAGGCCTGCACTCTCTCACCCCCCCACACATGGTGCGGCTTTAATGTATTGCTGGGGTAGTCGGTAGTGGGATTTGTAGTCCTCTCTAGCTGCTAGTACATTGTGCTGTACCATCAGCTATAGAGGACTACAAATCCCAGCAATACATTATACACTGTACATTTGTTGTATTCCTCTGTAGCTGGCGTTATTCTGCGTTGCGCCGTATAATCATTATACAGCACACTGCAATGGAGAATAACGCCAGCTACAGAGGACTACAAATCCCAGCAATAGTACCATATAGTATAATGTACTATTGCTGCGATTTTCTGTATTCCTCTGTAGCTGGCGTTATTCTGCGTTGCGCCGTGTAATCATTATACAACACACTGCAGAATACCAGCAGCTATATAGGACTACAAATCCCAGCCAGAATACATTATACGTCGCAATGGAGAATAACGCCAGCTACAGAGGACTACAAATCCCAGCAATAGTACCATATAGTATAATGTACTATTGCTGCGATTTTCTGTATTCCTCTGTAGCTGGCTTACTTTGGGTGGCTTCTACTTTTACTGTTAGGGGTTGCCACAACTTGGGCAATTTTATCAAAGGGTTGCGGCACTAGAAAGGTTGAGAACCGCTGAAATAGAGGATTCGTTGTATCCTTTAAGCAGTTGTTCTCAAACTATGGGTCGCTGTGTGTCCTCCTTAGCCCTCTCCTAGCGCAGCAGTGTCAGTTCTCCTGCCACGCCGCCAGATGTCGCTGCAGCAGCCGCGTCATCCCTAGATTATACCATTGGGGGGGTCACCACAACTTGGCAAATGTTACCAAGGGGTCCCGGCCCTAGAAAAGTTGAGAACCACTGCCATAGAGACTGATCCTGACAGCATGTCAGATTCAGATCTCACTAAAGGTCTTTGATCCTGCTCAGACGATCAGAAGTGATACATTTCAGGCACAGAGATACATTGTAATATTCCTGTGCCTGAAATGTATTGTAAACATTGGGCCAGTCTATCAAGCTGTCAAAACAAATAGCAGAGAGGTGACTCACTCTACCTCTCTGCTATCTTCAGCTGTCAAATACGGGATCGCTATCTAGCGATCCCGTATTTGTATGTAACGGCTTCATTCTTTCATTATTGAATGGTAACCGCTGAAAATCAGCGGTTACTGGCATTACAGAGCCTTAAATAACTTGTCACGCACAGTATACGAGGCCAGTCATATAGGCACTTTGTGGCGGGACGTTCAGTGTACGTCTCCCTTCACGAAGAGGTTAAAGATTTGTTTCCCTCCCCCCAACGTTAATGTCAGCACTTACCTTAAATGATGTCTCTTAATCCGATCTTCTTCTTCTTTCCTGATGTTTTCATCTGTGCCTCCAGCGCTGCGGCGGCTCTCCGATCCAGCGCTGACTGCTCTGTGCTTGCTGGTACTTCCTGTCCCACGGTATCTGCATGCGGGTGCATGCGTCCATATACTCACCTTATGTCTCTCCTCGTCTCCCGGCCGAAAATCCGAACTGTGCGTGCGCCCGCCCCAAGATGCTTTGCGGCCATCCGATAATTTTTTATTTTCGGACGGGAGCGTGCGGGGAAGACACAGGTAAGTTTAAACCGCTTTTAAAGTGTTTATTTTTTACACTTTTTGCATATATCTAGATATATGCAAAAACACCAGAGGGTTTCCTAACCCTTTAATGAGCTAGATTTGCACCAAGAGATGCTTTGAGGCAAGTGTGAGGATTGACCCGGAGTCGTGTTTGCTCAATACTTTTGTGTGTGCCTTGCTCATCCTCGCCCTTCCCAGCATAGATCTGTCACAGTGAGCATATCTAATGCAACCACCAACCTAAACCTTGCTATTCTAGAGTAGGGTACACACACAGCGAAATTTGCACAGTCGGTGCTGCTGTTGGAAAATGTTCAGCAAGCAGCCAATCAGCTGATAATAGCTCAGTTCAGGTGTTCTAACATCACAATACAATAGAAACAGCAGGGGAGTCATCCGTCAACATGCATAAGCTTTGATGAAATAATCTTTTCTATTTTATTTCATTCAGCCCGTAGTTTGATTGGCAAAAATAGAACTGTGTATACCCAGCTTAGCTCACAGCAATTGTACCCAAGGGTCCTAAAGGTGGCCATACACTGTACAACCATCGCAAGACCTTAGTCTTGCGATGGTTGTAAAGGGATTAAAAAAACGTACGATCTGCCCATCTTGGACGGGCAGAACGCACTCTCGATCATCGCAAGCCACGCCCCCTGAGGGGCAGGCTTGCGATGACTGTAATGAGGGGCGGGCTTACGCTGACTGCAAACGGGCGTGCGCACACCGGCCCGTTCGGCAGTTGTCGAACCAGCAGGCCACCAACTCGCCGAGAATCGTACGATTCCCGGCGGGTTTTCAAACATGCTGGTTCGATGGAAGACGTGCGACCTTACAGTAGAAACGGTCGCATGCCTTCCATACACTGCACGATTCTCGTACGATCGCGGGATTTCCCGCGATTCTCGTACGAGAATCGTGCAGTGCATGGGCACCTTTAGTTACAACCGGTCTCAGTTCTACTAGCTGGTGTTCTTTGTATAGCAATCATTGTTACCTGCTACCTCCTAGGCGGGAATGATTGGTGTCCTATTTCAGGGGAGGGTGTTAGGTACATGTTAAAGAAAGAGTACACAAAGTTTACGTAACAGTTATTTATTGTATTTTTGGTCACAAAGCTTCTACAAACATGCTTTTCAATTTAAGTGGCATCTTTGGGTGCTGATACAAGTGGTGACAAATAACAGAACGGACCCACATTCTGTTATTTTGGAGACACCATTCTGCTGCTTTCCAGTAATAACAATGTGTAGTTTTCTGCAAAAGTTGGATTATTTTATAGTATTTGGCGATACAAATGACTACTATAATAATCTGCAGTCATCACATTTGTATGCCAACCTACATGATACACTCACAGAGGCCTTTGCAGATCACTTGTGTCCTGTTTTCCTGATGTTACTAGACAACGAATGTAGAGCAGTGCATATTGCTAGTGCTTAATGACATTATGTGGAAGGACACTAAAGGAGCAATGAGCTACTTGAACATTGGTCCTGCTTCTGAATAATATGCATCTCTGTCTTGAAAAGCCAATCAGTGGACTTTAATTTGCTTAAAGGGCATCTATGATCAAAATCTAAAAATAAATCTGTGTTTCTGTATTGAATTTCCATAAGTTCTATCCCACTCCTAATAACTATATCGATCTAGAAGCTTACTTATTGAAGATGCCCCAAGGATGTACTTCCTGCAGTGATGCAATTTCACTCCGCCCTGTGAATGTGTACCTTCTTGTGTCGCCACTTTCACAAAGCCTGCTGTCCAAACTACAACTCATCTCTTTCCTCCTCTCTCATAGTAACAAAGGAAACACACACAATGTAACATCAACATTGCTTGCTAGAAGCAAGGTATGAATGGGATCTGTAGCCTTGAGAAATCAAGATTGCGGCACATCAAGCAGCAGGGAAAGAGATGCAAAGCACACTGGGAATCCAGGAAGTTAAAGGGCAGACAGAAGGCAGCACTCACTACAGACAAGGGATTTTTAAATAAGCTTTGATTGCATTTTGAAAACCAACTCTAGTAAGTCTTTATATTACAATGCTGATGTTATAAGAGGATAGTATACAGGTGAAACTCGAATAATTAGAATATTGCGCAAAAGTAATTGCAGTAAGTGCTGCAAAAGGGGCCCAAACCAAGTACTGAGTACATATTCATGCTTGTACTTTTCAGAGGTCCGATATTGTTCTATGTACAATCCTTGTTTTATTGATTGCATGTAATAATCTACTTTTTTGAGGTTGTGGATTTGGGGTTCTTGGGGTTTTCATGAGCTGTAAGCCATAATCATCACAATTATGACAAATCACGGCTTGAATTATCTTGCTTTGCATGTAATGAGTCTATCTCATATATTAGTTTCACCTTTTAAGTTGCATTAGTGAAATAAATGAACTTTGCACGATATTCTAATTAGTCGAGTTTCACCTGTATGCTGGGACTTTACATCTCCTTTAAGGAAGCCTGCTGGAGTCGAAGGGGATTTCTGCTTTTGTTAACAGAGCTCTAATGCCTCCTTGACAATGCTTGTAGCTTCTAGGTTTGACTGCCAGCTAATGAATCTTCCATCATTGTGTAAAAACCTATAAAGGTCATGGAGGAGTACATATCCAAGAGCCAAATTACGATGCAAAAAACATTCCCTCCCACACAGCATGTTGATGTACAATGCTGCAGGCATTTCCCAAACACTATTTCCTCATTATAAACTCTTCACAATGACTACCAAATCTACATTAGTGCTAAATTGCTTCACACTCAGGAAACAAATGATGATCCCTTAAGAACTTTCAGAATTCCTGCATGAATGGACTGTAAAATGTGATCGGAACTTAATCTAAGTCACAATCAGTTATCACCATCTTAGTTAACGACCATCAGCATCATTTGTAATTGCTATATATTTATTGAACAAATGCAGTTAACAATTTGGGTTTCAAAGATGGTACTCAATTCTGTTATGTGTTTTGCCCTGCCCTACTGTATGTGTGCATGTGTAATTGTATGTATATATATATATATATATATACACATACACACATGCACACACACACATGTATGTGTGCACACTATTGATCTGCTCATCTTAAAAGAATACAGTTGGAAGTACAATATGGTCCAAAAGCAATTTCAGCCGACCTCATAGAAAGCAATGCAATCTCATAAAGTTCCAGAAATATTTCATAGTTGGCAGGTAATTCATAAATTTTATGAAATTCACTAGCATTTCCATTTCCCACATGTATGGGTCTCCCATATACCTTCTAAGAGGTAAAAGAAAAAAACCCTTACATGGCCGCTAGTTACCTGCATCATAGTGCTGTAGCCTATCCTCATTTTAATGAGATTGTATATTATCAAGACTTAGAAAAATATTGGATCACATTGTAGGAGACATTATTGCCAAAATCCAGAAAATTCCTACAGGTTAATTGTCCTAAACTGGCCATACTTTAAGGCAAGTCCTTAAAGCAGCATCAGGAAGGGGGGGAGGGGGCCGGTGGCTCTCAAAACACCTGGACAATGCCTGCATCCCATCAGATTTTTCAGGTATGTGTAGTGCAAGCTTGGCCAAGTGGGAAATTCCTCCATCCACACAGTTTAGCATAGATGGAGGAATCTGTTGTACCTTTTCCATCTGGCCATAGAAACTCTGCAGATAATCTCTAGGTGTGTGGCCAGCTTTACATTGGACTAAGTTAGGGCTGGATAATTCAAAGGAGAGTTCTTAAAAAATATGACAGACACAACTACTTGGCCCCTAATAATAACTTGGTGGCATCAGATTGCGCTTCTCCCGATTTCTAACATTATATGTTCAGCCCTAATGAATATTCCTGCAATATTTTAAATGTCCCATATACAGCTGTCGCAGACCTGTTATTCTGTTAAATACGGGGCACGTAGCATGAAAATTGTGTATGGTTATGTGATGAGCCAACATAATATCTCAATGAAGTGTTTAAATAAGTTAAAAACCATTTGATGTTTGTTTAGCTGTGTTGGCTGTCTGGGGCTTGTGTAACCCTAAAGGAACTTTTCTCAGATCCAGGATAGCACGTGGTGTTGTACTTATGAACAATTTGCAGAGCTATTTGCCTGGAAATTCGCATGTACATTCTTTGTGTGCCAGAGGCGAAAGTGTAAAAAAAAAAAAAAGAAGCATTTTGTTTTTTTTATAAAGGTTGAATGTCAGGAAAATACGGCATTATAGCCACTAGATCAGCGGTTCTCAACCTTTCTAGGGTCGGGACCCCTTGGTAACTTTTGCCAAGTTGTGGTGTCCCCCAACTGTAAAATTTAGGGATGAACCAAAACTAGTATCTGTGTGGGCTCTCAAGAGGCTATGCAGGCTCTCAGGTGGTAAGTGGGACTCTCTGGTGGCACCCAGCGCGGCCCTTTGGTGATCAAGCACTCACGTCCCCTCACTCCTGCCCGCTCCCCTCTCTCTGATCCTCTGCTGCAGCGCCATCTAGGAGAACTGACACTGCTGGACTAGGAGGAGGCCCCCTTAACTGTGGGTTGCGACCCACTGCACTAGATGAAGAGCGTAGGGAATAACTATTTTCTATGCTCCTCAGCACCATCTAGTGGCCATAATGTGATATTTTGCATGATATTACATTTGACCTACAACGTAAATACACTAACAACATTTATTTTTACCTCCATTCACATAAAAAAGAATGTACCTGCAGTTTTGCAGGACAGACAGCTCTGCAAAATTCTATACATCAACCCCTACGTGTTTGGCCTTGTATGGCTAAAATGAGCAGAAATGCTCATTACCAACAATGATCATTCCCATCACATATGCCAAGATCATTCCCATCACATATGCAACAGATATTATATCATTTACATCAGCCAAAAAAAAAACCTGTCTGTGCACAGCTACCTTGTAACAGACTAAAGTATATTAATAACCTATTTAAAGCATAGATTTCTATGCAGAAAAGCAAAATAGAAACATAAATACAGTTTATTTGACAAATTGATTACAGAGTTGTTGCAGTATTAATAAGTTAAAAAAAAAGGCAGAAAAAACACTATTTTATTAGAGAACATATGCCTTTAAAGTTATCCGTGGTCAAATACCCAAACTTTACTAGAAGGTGTGCAGCCCAATGTCCAATCTTAAGCAATCCACTTTGATCATTTTAATGCGATGGCTCTTAAATTAATGTCAAAATATGCTCCGGGGGCTGAAAAACAGTATTTTAATGTTGAAGCAACTACCTCTAGGTGCCTGCTTTTCATGATGACTTTAGAAGATTTAAAGTGGATATGGGTACACATTGTGGAGAAAAACCTCTACTTAGGGGCTATGCTGCATCCCGCCCATAGCCTGGCAATACTGCAGGGCAAGACATCATTGAATGCAGCCAACTCTATGTGCAAACTAGTCACCATGTCTTTAAAACAAACAATTCAGATGCTTCATGACACATTCGATGTTTTCCCAAAAATCATGAGCAGTCTGCATGTCTTGCAAAGAATGCAGAAAGTGTAATGTTGCATACTTTTCATACTTTTCACACGGGACCCATTAATATCTACAGAAGGGAGTAGAAGCAAAATTATTCATTTTAGGAAAGCAGCAGACCCATCACCTTAAACACACATACCAACAGCAACAAATGTTTAACATAAGCTTTCCTTAAAACTTGTTATATAAAAAAAACCGCAGAATAAAAAAAACAAAATTCATGAATCCATCCTCCAATAACAGTCCATTATTCGTCAGATTCTTCCATGTCTTTCTGGAATATTTCCA
>NW_017306685.1:401395-413542 GCF_000935625.1 Nanorana parkeri | reverse complement strand
AGATGGGAAATTTCAATTTAAAGTGACAACATAAAAGGGTGACAGATTAGTGCTTGGAAGATAAACTATAACCTAGTGGTGTCTGATACCAAGTGAATCTCTTGTTTTGCTTAGTCCAAGTTGAAGAGCTGTAGTCAATAATTCACATGCATGTAACATGGCTGAATAAGAATAGCAACCACCTCCTATGAAATAGGTAATGGCCACCAAAAAAAACAAAAACACCAAAACGTGTGCTGCAAAATGGAACTTTGTCTGTTTGCAATGTACCAACCACTAGAACATACTAGGTCTTGTGTGTTTGTAGGGTGCTACGTGTAGAAAGCCCACTGTAAACACAGTGGATTACGATAAAACAAACAAGACTGTTTTACACTGGGTTTTTTTAATCATTTTCTTTTTTCTTTATTTCTACCCTGTGAAGGAAATCGGTGTAAAATTCAGGGCTGCTTGAAAATCCCACCCTACACAGGAAATATACCCTCTTTCCCCAAAAACAAAACGAAGAAAACATTATACAGATTTAATTACTTAGAATAAAATTATTTCTATCATTTTACACTGATACAAACTCATTCAGAATGAATGGAATGCTTCATTTTGACTGTTTCACTGAAAACCAAAAATGTATGCCTTACGTGACATGAAGCAGCATGGTCATTTATTGTTTCTCAAATGAGTAGTATTCTTTTCTGCATTTAAAAGGGCTTCGAATAAAGCCTTGGCTGAAAACAACCAGTGGGATTCTCTGAAACTGGCTGGTGACTCCCACCCCCATTCCTACATGAAGATTCAGCAAGAAACCACTTCCAACATGAAGCAGCTGCCAGTGGTAAGAGTTCCCATTCTCCAATTGCCAGGATGAGGGTCCTTCACCAACAGCTGTTATGGTGTTCTGCGACCTTTAAACAGAGCCAGCGTTGAATCACCAGGCAAGTAGAAGTCACTCTTCGGCCTCATTCACACTAGAAACGGCTCGCATGTACAGCTTCGTGCTCCGTGCACGGCCGTATTGGGCAGCTTCCGGGAAGGACAGGTGCTGCGTGTGATTAGTACACAGCCCCTGTCCTCTATGGGAATACACGGCCGTACGCCGCCCTACGCTCACCTCAAGTGCCATTCCGTACGGGTGCAGGTATCCCGGCTCAGACAGGATCCATCCTGTTAGCGTACCAGTATGGACACCCGCACAAACTTGCAGGGCGGATGAGCGTAGGGCGGCGTATGGCCGCATAGTCCCATAGAGAAGGACAGGGGCTGTGTACTAATCACACGCAGCACCTGTCCTTCCCGGGAGCGGCCCAATACGGCTGTGCACGCAGCATGGAGCTGTACATGCGGGCCGCTTCCAGTGTGAACGAGGCCTTACTAACCGCTATAAATTGGTGCGTTCCCAGTTTCCTACTAAGTCGAAAATCCTGGTGTCTCCCATTACATAGCGGAGGCTCAAGTAAGTTTAGCCCTACGCCAAGTAAACTTTTAACCTACAACTGTCTCTGTTAACCTGTAAAAGTCTACCAGATATCCAGGTAGAAGGATCTGCAGGACAATCCAGGATTCTAAAATGTTCAAACGGGGACAATAAGCAAGGCAATATACAGCACATTGGGCTGAAAGCCATATAAAGGAGTTATCCTTCAACAGACAAATGAAGGAGATCAGTCCACTAAAAACACAAGCTGGATGCCATATGTTTGTAAAGGCCAAATACAATGTTAGAACAGACTTTTCAGAGTCCGGCCATACTGAAGTCCACTGGGACTGTATACCAGATACAAAAAAGTGTGTGTATTCTGTGATCCCATCAGAGGAACAACAGAAGTAAACAAAATGGGACTTTGTAACTATCAATGTACAGTTATCCAGCCAGCACTGGCTAGTTTTCGGCATCATACTCTCCATAGTTCCACAGAGCATACTGGCCAAAGAGCGCTAGTGACACTAGTGAAAGATTTTCCAAACTAAAGCGTAGGGGACAAAACCATCATCTTCCAAGAATAAATATAAATGGCTGACATCATGTCCAAATTATTCCAACCACCCCAAATTCCTTTAAAACAAACCATTTTATTCCCAAAAACTCCAGCTTTTTTCATTTTATTGTTCAAGGTGGGTTTTTTTTTTTTTTTTGGAACTGGAGTTTAAAAAGTAAAACATAGCTTTACCAATATATACAGTCTTTTACCTACATGTAATAGGGAAAAAAAATAAACAAAATTTGCATTTGGGCAAACAGTGTGTCATGAAAATCATCAAGCATCCTGGGAAACACAGGTTATGATCCGACACGAGTTGTGGTGGTTCTTTTATCCGAGAAGAAACTTTTGAGCAGGAATACCTGTCCAATGCTTACAACTAGAAGAATGATAGCCTCTCCTATAGACCAATAGGCTACTCTTGTATTAAGATCTTCCGCTCGGCTGCGTCCTTGTGCCTCCCTTAAACGGAAGTGCGTCTGGTAGTCAATGACTGACTTCAGGGCTTCATGGATTGATACGCAAGCGGATTCCATCTGTATAAAAGAAATGCACAAAAAAAGAGAAATATAATGCATATTGCGAGGGGTTCAAACTCTAAAATACAAGCGAGGACAAAGAAATGTTCATACTAGGGCTGCGGAAATTAACGATTAATCCCTCGATTAATCGTTAATTTTTTTTGATCGATCAAAGTTCTTTTGATCCGTACTCACCTCTCCGCCGACTTCCGGGTCTTCCGTCGGTGATCCGGTGACGTCATGGACATAGACGTCCCCGGACTCCCCCCCCTTTCCCCAAGTGGCTGTCGGCTAATGAAGGGGAGGAGTCCGGTGACGTCGATGTCTGACGTCACGGGACTCCTCCCCCTTCCCTTCTTTACCCGATGGAGCTGCTTGGGCCGGTGAGTACACATCCCGGCTGGGAGAGAAACACTTTTTACCGGAAAGGTTTAATCTGCTCAATCGAGCAGATTAAACCTTTCCCTGCAATCGTTTTTTTTTGAGTGGGGCACGTGAGATTAATAACGTGCTGGATTAGTGTGATCCTAGTTCATTTTATTACTTCATTGCTGTGCTGTATGTGTATAGGCCAATGTAGTTGGATCTGTATGTGCCTTATAATTAATCGAAATTAATCGATTAAAAAAAAATTCGATTAATCCAACAGGAAATTTTTAATCATTACCAGCCCTAGTTCATACACAAATGAGCAACGTTCAAACAGCAACAGGGAAAAGGTTTGAAATCACACATAACATGCAACAGTTGCAGAAGAGCGCCGTAGAAAGTTATCTGCCACAACATGTAAATGGCTCTTAGTATTATATCCCCAAAAAAGTTTCATATAATGTGGAAAAGCATTAAAGTGGTCATCATATACCGCATTTGCCAGCATATAAGATGACTTTTTATACTTAAAAACATCCCCGAAAATCGGGGGTCGTCTTATGCGCGTGGTATACAATGTGAAACCTTTAGTTCGTTTGGGCCAAGCTGGCCCAAAAACGAACGTCCCTTGTAGACATGAGGGGCTTCATTTATTCACTCACTCGCAGTTTCCCAGCTGATGGGAGGCTCGCGGGCATTTGACGGGAAAAGTGGCGAAGGTGGTGAGCAGGACCCGATTAGGCCTCGTGAGGCATCGTCTGTCTCCCTTTCTATACTACCTTTTTCTATCCTTCTTAAGTCTTCTCTCTTCTTCTCCGCCCCCCCTCCCCCCCTACTTTTTGCCACGATTTACCTCATTTACCCATTACTATGCATATGGTATTGATTTATTGCTATAGGAAAATACCTGGTCTGCCATGTAGGCTCATGCCGGCGCCAGATTTTGGTTGCAGTACAAGATGTATACCCTATGATACATGGCGGTGGAAGTAGTTTCCTTGACTGATGTATGAGTACACGCTGTACTAATGTTACTTTCTTACTGTTTTGTTATAACTCTATAAAACTATAAATAAAGAATTTATTTAAAAAAAAACGAACGTCCCTAATCTGTCAGCCTGCTGGATGTGCGGTAATACTGTACGTACGGTAGCTTCGGCTACATACAGTATACCGTGCTGAGCCAATCACGACGAGCGATGTACACAACCTCTGCCAACCTGAGCAGGCTTTGTATTCATTAATAAAATATATAGCTTGCCGTGATTGGCTCAGCACGGTATACTGTATGTAGCCGAAGCTACCGTACATACAGTATTACCGCACATCCAGCGGGCAGACAGATTAGTGGGTGTATTTAAACAAAATGGCTGGTAGACAAGACCCCATCATGGCTCCAGCAAGAAGGAAATATAAAGCCTCGGAAGGGGGGTAGTCTTATACGACGAGTATAGCCCCAAACCTATTGGGTTTTCACTGGCAAAATTAGGGGATCGTCTTATACTCCCAACGCATTATACGCCGGCAAGTACGGTTAATGGTCGTAACTGACTGTTAAAGCTTTGCTAGTGTTGTCAATGTATGTGCAGAACTGGTTATGGGTTATGTAAACCTTAACAAGAACTTCTCTTATTTGGTTCCTTTGTGACTGTTAAATACACATTTAAAAGTACTGTTGAACCCGACAGATATTTTGTCAGCTGATAACATTCTGTGCTCTTTCTGTACTGCACTATTATCAGTTACATTGTTCCCAGCAACCTCTGAAACCCTCCTATCTGTTGTGTAAAAGAGGTTGGAAGGAAATGTAGTGGTGTCTTGGGGTGACCATATTGATCCTACACAGACATCGTACAGTTAAGGAAATTTGTCATCCTAGGGCGAGAAGCGTTTTATTGGCAAGATCACCAGGTGAAAAGGAAACGCCTGGAAAAAGAAAACGAATGCGGCCACCACCATTAGTGCCCATTTCCACCTTTGTAAGTGATTAGCATTCTGGAAATGTAGAGGTGCAGTGATGATGTACAGTATATGGGTATACATGTTCTATAAAATTATCTACAAATTCCAAACCCCCTCAACAGGAAACTCGATCTGACACTGGGGTCAGATTGTCTTGTACGGGCAGTAAAGCAGATGTCCCCTCCATGTGAGTTATTGTAGCAAGATCACTACACACTGTCTCTCCAGGTCCCCCTACACTATCCAGGGGGGTGTTGCCATTACGAATATTAATGAATGGGGGGAGAGAGCTCAGTTTTCACAGAGAAGCTCAGGGGAGCATAGCATTGTTGGAAATGGAGTATTCCATGCTCTACATTGTAGTTCCCACTGTGGACAGCAACCTGTAATTTACACAGACTGCTTGCAGAGCAGAGAGGCGGCCAGTTCAAAATGAGCTATGAGGAGATGGAGGACAGCTAAATGAAAAGTAACTTTCTGTGTTCATATACAGCAACTGCATATGCCGTCTTCATGTACTCTGTGTACTCTGCAGAGGTATTTTTTTTAAAACCATACGCCAGCAAAGGTGGAAATAGGCTGTAAGGACTGGTCAACTGTACCACATTATATTTTTTTGTTAGGTTATACTATGTTTTCCTGTAGTTTGTGTACTTCCATGTGCAATGGGGAAATATATAATAATTATACCACCATGGCCAGTGGGAGATTAGTCCGTCAGCTCTTCACAAACTGGCAAGCTCATAACTAGCGTATTCACTAGGATCCCAATTCAAAATAGACTTGCATAGTTATTATGAATACAGATAGCAAAATGTATACAAGAAATTCCTCTGCAGTGTGAGCTATCAGCTCAAGCTTACTGCAGCAGTCTATAGGTACCCATCTCATATCTATGGAGAGCCCTGACTTCACCTGGTGGGCCCCTGTCTGCGAGAACAGTCAAAGTCTAAGGGCTCTTGTAGGTCTATGATATGGTTGCAGTCAATTTACAGAGCAGAAGAAGACAGAGGTCTGCCATTAATGCATTAACAGATGCCTACAGCTGAAAATAAAAAAAATACAGATCTGGACAAATGTAGAGCAAAATAGCGGAATGCTTAAACCCCATTACTGATTGTATTTCTGACAAGAGAAAAACATGGAACAATCATTTTGTGTACACATAGCTTATATTAAACTTTGACATGGTCTTTTTTTAAGCAGCAGCTTAAAGCTATCATACTCTACCTGAGTCAGTGCAGTGGCTCTGTTCTCGCTGGGGAACAGTGGAGGATCTTCTCCGACTTGGAAGTCAAAGTAGACGGTCTTGTGGGTGAACGTAGAAAACTCATTGCTGAAACAGAACTTGTATGTTCCATTGCGGGAGGCTGTGAAAGTGAAGCTGTCGTATTGTTTCTTCATCTCCTTGTACAACACTATCCCATCAGGGTCCTCTAGCCGGCAATCCACATCATAATGGCCACCTGTAATCACCTGATGTATATATATATTTAAAAAAAAAAGTCAGAAAGAAAAACAGAAGAGGCTGGCACAGTTACTATATATAAATAGTACTAGCTGTCTGCTCATTCACTGAGGATTCATAGCTATGTATATTAATTAAAAGCACGCGACCAGAAGGGCCTGTGTTAGGGCTGGTTCACACCACAAAGTGTGTTCCAGAGCATTCAGCCTCTGGAGCGAACACTCTAGAACGCACTCTTTGTGAACCGGCCCTGAATGGGAAGGGTAACATGCTACCATTTGCATTCTGCTTGCATTTGAGATTATTAAGAAACCCTTCAGAGATCATTCACAGTTCAATGACAGTTATATCTAACATGCAACTGATTATTAAATTGTATATGGTGAGAAGCAGCTCTGCAGCAAACCAAAGCCCGTCGACACAGGCCCTAAAGGAATAAACGAAACGTATTCAAGGGTATCAACAGAGAACATAAGGCTCTAGTCATTAACCTAGAACAGCGTTTATCAACCTATTTGTAGTCATTGGCCCCCTTTAATAGTATGCAAAATCTTGAGGCACCCCAGTCTAAAAGGTCATTGATTTGAAGGGGGACTTAAACACAAAAACACACAAAAAAGTGAGTTTCCCGCTTCGCATTGTAGTGCCCCTTTCAAACCAAGATTCTCCACCCCCCCACCTTCACATGAGGAGCCCCCTTTTATATCAGCGACCCCCCCACCCCCCTTCACATCAGCATTGCTCCTTTACATCAGGAGGAGCCCCCTTCATATCAGTCTTCATTCCCCCTTCACATCACAATCCAACTACCACAACATTTTGAGGCACCCCTGAGGAGGCCAGGGGGCACACCAGTTGACAAAGGCCGACTTAGAATAATGGTTATTTACAGCACTGCAAGCTGAATACAACAAACTATCCAGCTGCTGAAAGTAACACATGCATTACTGATCAGTGATTAAAGCCAATTGTTGTTTACTGATGCACTGCAATACCAGCTGTGACCAGTAGGGGCGCTACAGGTAACATTTGGAAATGACTCCAAAAACTTAGACAATCTCTTAATATGCTCCTTATTAAAGCAGAACTCTGGGCACACCATTGATTAACCCTTGAAGTGGGGCTACCACCGCACTACAAGGGTTAAGGGTTACGTGCTTGTTTGCGACTAGGTAAAAAAAAGTCATACTCACCCGATCCTAGGAGCCGGCTTGCTCTTAGACCGGTCCTTGGAGCCTTTCTCCCCCTCCGTCACAGCAGTCTAAGCATCCTCGAGCCATCACTTCCAATACACAGTGTATAGGATGCCAAGGGACATACCATTGCTAAAGTGTGGGAGGAGACAGGCTTCAGAGAGCACCGTCACAGAGAGCAGCTCGGAGGATTGGCGAGTATAACTTTTTTTTTTTCAACCTAGACACAAACAAGCAGTTACCCCTTGCAGTGCCGGGGTTAATAAAATGTGTGCCCAGAGGTCTGCGTTACACTTTCTAAAGGGTCACCCTTTACTGCAGATTTAACAATGTATTAGAATGTCAGAAAACTAATGACTTAATAAGAGGATACAAATGAAAAAGAAAAGCGGGGGGATCATTTATATTAGGCAGCTCAGACATTTGTAAGTCACTGGAGAGTGGAAGTGGCTCAGTGAGCTGGGAACTGTGGTGGATGTTGACAAACCGGGCTGGTCCCAGAATGTACGATAAGACAACCCAACACCTCATATGTGCAAACACCCAGCATAGAAGAAATGCTATTCAGCTTGGCCTAGAGTTCAGCTTTCAGTCACGGAGCAAAACTGGGCAAACAGCTAAACACACAGATACAGCAACATATATACCTGCCACAGGATATGCATGTCCATCCAGTGCAGAGATTTACACAGCTCTGCCACAGTAAAGTTCTGTCTGGCACTGTGGGGGATCGAATAGCTCTCTCCTGAAGTTAATGAACAGTTAAGGTCTCCTTTCCTCCCAATGGTCAGTGAACAGTAAAAGCAGCATCTCTCTCACTCTGCTCTCTCCTCTTATCAGCATGCTACTTGCACTACAGCACAACTGATTGGCTCTGTGTGCTGCTTCTTGTTCCTCCAGTCTGAGCTCTGCTGTACAGAGACTGCAGAAAGCTCATAGCAAGCCCAATTCAGGTACACTGCTTGTATTCATATAATATTAGGATATATTAACGCTGAAATCCAGGCAGAAAGAAAATACACAAATGATTGCTCACTGTGCTGCTGCTCCTTTCACTGCTCAGTCATAGGCTTTGGACAACCTGGGCTCAGGGGAAGTGGGATGAATGATGCTGGCCAGCATATTGAGGACATCTAAATGGTAGAAATGAATTGAAGCCGAATATTGCAGCAAAAGCTGGTTTCCTTTTTTATCCTCTGATGGGCTGTTTGCCTGGAAATCAGCGTGAAGCATAATCTCAGACGTGCAGAGTTTAGTATATAATAAACAGATGCATTCACCTCATATGGCCATATGCCATGCCAGCCTTTACAAACCCTTTTTTATATCAAATGTCTATGAATATATTTAAAGTGTATGTAAACCCCCAATAATGAATGCCTCATATTCTCCCTTTTGGTCTGTATATACCACGGAAAGTGTTTTGTTATATCTGATCAATAAGAGCAAAAAACGACCCTGCTGATCATGTCAGAAATTCAGAATTGTTCTGCATTATGTGCTTACTTCCTGTGTTGTCTCCAGGAGTCCTTATGTTAGGATTACAGAATCATTGGCCGTTATGTTGTGTAAATGGGAGAGTGGGTGGGTAAAAGAAGTTTGGCAAATTAAAACTAGGCAGGGATGACAACACTCAGTCCACACTCATGCTGTGTTGTCAGTCCCCCAACAGGACAAAGTGGACCTTTACACAGATCTTTAAAATAACAAAACACACCTTTAGAAATGTTTAGTAATGACAATCTACAATCACATACTTCTAGATCATTGCCGGCTTTGTATTCCTTGCATACCTTATTTCTCTTTTCTTCCCCAGTCTTCTGACAGTGGCCATCTCTTTTCCAAGTAGACTCCCACCTTTACTAACTGCACAAAGCATTCTACAGTCCTAGGCCGAGACAGGGCAAGGCATGTGATCTTGAATATATGTAGGATTTGCCATCACTTTCTGGATAATTAATAAATCAGAAATTCCTATACTCCTCGGCTCCAGCTAGTAGAAGGAATGTCATGCAAAAGGCTTTATAAATCAGCCCCTTTCTGTCCTGGGGTACAATGATTACCAGCACACAGAGAGAGAGAGAATGAGTATTCTCAGCAAACACAGACAGCAAATAAAACCTAAAACTGTAAATAATGACAGATTTTGGCATGATGATCACAAGTGATGCAGTAATGTTGATCCACACCTAAATGATGTTTGAAAGAAAGCCTTGTACTTCATTAGAAAACAAGTGCAGGCATTAGCAAACATGATTAGATTTGTAATAGTCGGCTCTAACCGGTTTAACAGGTTGCCGCTAAACCCATATAAAACAATCACTGCGGGATGAGAAAAGAAGCAACGCCAGCTCATCAAAGAAAGCAATGTGGGAGTGTGTGTACAGCAGACTCAAGCCAACAACAAGCCAGGTGAATGAATCCCAAAAAACAGCTGCAGAATAAAATCAAATCAGCAGACATTTCAGAGACTGGAGAGAACCCAGGTACCTTCTAAAGCGGTCATCGGACGGCGGCCCCATCCTGCCCCGATTATCGCAAGCGGTAATTAGAAGAAAGCACCTGGACGAATAGCGGTAATCGGCCGCACGTATTTTCGTCTGCACATGTGCAGTGTAAATCGTACGAATTTTTACGTACGGAAATGCCACCAACCTTGCGAAAACCGTACGATCGACCAAAGTTTTCTAACCTGCTGGTTAGTCAAAAGTGGATCGATTGTACAGTATTTGCAGTTGTACACTGCCCATCAACCGTACGAATATAGGACGAAAACTCAATCGCAAACGAAAAAAATCGGCAGATATTCGTAAGGTGTATGGGCAACTTAAGGCAAGTAGGCCTGTCATAAATCTCATCCTGTGTCACACTTGGAAGCTTCTATCTCTGACTTTCAGGGCTCATGCCCACAGCAATAAAAACACTACATCTCGATCAGTACACTTTTTTTAATGGATGTGAACATCGTTCTATTGTTTTCTATGTTCATTTGTGAACACAGAGCTGATCTGATTTGCCAGAAAACTCCAGTTTTGTCTTATCTGTCCAAAAGACATTCTCCCAGAAGCATTGGGGCCGGCCATGATGCATATTAGCAAATTCTAGCCCGGCTTTTTTGTTTATTCTTTCAACAGTGGAGTCCCCCTGAGTCTTTTTCCATTGAGCCCACTGTCACTAAAATAAACCCCCAAAAACCTGATGTACCCTGGAGTAATCACAGTGGTGCACCAGTACACACAAAAGGAAACTTCCAATATCTATACTACGTTGATATGTTTATTTGAGAAATGTCACGCCATGTCATCAGAAGCTAATATTTCAGGACCTCACAGGGACCCTTCATCAGAGCGACACATTGAGTGACATCAGAGCGTTAGCTTCTGATGACATTTCTCAAACATATCAACGAGATATTGATATTGGAATTTTCCTTTGTGTGTGCCGGTAAACCACTGTGATTACTCTGAGTTTTGCACGGCGCCATCCGTGCGATCACCTCGAGCACCACTAATATTGCAAGGTTGTGAGACCGTAAGGAGTGCAGGTGGCTTTCAGAAACAACTGATGTGACTTCGGAGTTCAGCTTGGAGGTTTTCCTTGAATCTTTGTCTACCATTCACAATATCCTTCTGTTCAATCTGAGGTCAATGTTCCTCCTGTGGACACATCTAGGGAGCTTGGCCACACTCCTGTGGACCTCGCACTACCTAATATCTATAATATTCTTGCTGATCTCCTCAGACAACTCTCTTCTTTGTGTCTCCTGGTTCATGTTCTGTGTGGTGCACATCACTGCTTCTATCCATATAAATTGTCTGACTGGCTGATTACAAGAATGAAGACATGCGTGATACTAAATACAGAAACGTTAGTATGAAATATCACTGCCAGCAAATCTGCCCAGGAAATCATAGAATATCTCTTTTTCCTTTCTAAATATGTATTCCCTTACTCTATGACGTGCCAATTGCTTTTCATGTCATCACTTTTCACAGGAAGAATGAAGCATCGTTTCAACGGGCTGTAAGGGTACCAAAAATGTGTCCACGCCTGCAATCCCAAAAACACCTTACTAGTCCTTTGATATGGTAGCTGAATTAGTTTTCTTTTTTCAGGCTAAGTCTATTTTCTGCAAATACAGAAAAATATTGATCCTGATATAAATCCAGTTATGGTGTACGTTTCTGTGTACTAGATTGTAACCTCCAACAAGGTTATCAGCTTTCCAAGATATCTTCTGTGAACGACACAATGCTTCCCTCCTATGTTACTCAGATGAAGAGGCGTTTGTAGTCAAGATCAGGTCAGCCCAGGGTGACCATGCTGCTCCTTCACAAACACAGTACGGCAAAGCAAAATGAGTCACATCTTTTTCCTTCAGGTCCCTCCTCTGCTGATTGACAGCAAGCAGTGGGCGGGTGCAATACCCAGCCGGCTATTGCAATTTGAAGTAGCCAATAGCAGGTTAGCTATTGCACCCACCCACTGCCTGTGTTTACATTCAGCTGCCTCTAATAGAACCCTAATGACACCTTAAGGAGAACCTTTCTTCTCCAACGTGCTATCACATAGGGGATAGCACGTTGGAGAAGAAAAGTTAAATTAACAAAAAAGTTACATTAAATAAAATTAAAAATACCAGAAAAAATAAAAATCTA
>NW_017306685.1:355116-400570 GCF_000935625.1 Nanorana parkeri | reverse complement strand
ATATATATATATATATAAAATCTGACTCTTTTATATATCATTGCAGGTCACAAGTTAGGTCATATATAACCAGACCTAAGGCACAGGTCATGGTATTTAATGATACTTAATGACACAGAGCATGTATAATTATCCATGAACAAATCCAGGAACTGGGATGACAAGGCATTAGTGAGGACCACAAGGGTACATGTCAGCTCTAGCACTATTTGCGGTATTGTGCTAGGGCAAGCTTCAACATCACTTGCATATGAAATTATGAAGCAAATGTAGTGGCAGCTGATCCCCTTCATTGCCAAGTCTTACTCTCCTCAAGCTTCCCTACCGCCTCATTCCCCTGCTGTAGCCCCCAGAAAAAGCCCTGTGTAAGTATCACATTGGAGGTTACACAGGGTAGAGACCTTCTGCATGCCCACACTGGACACAGGGTAGAGACCCTGCACATGCCCCCACTGGAGACAGGGTAGAGACCTTCCGCATGCCCCCACTGGACACAGGGTAGAGACCTTCCGCATGCCCCCACTGGACACAGGGTAGAGACATTCCGCAAGCCCCCACTGGACACAGGGTAGAGACCTTCCGCATGCCCCCACTGGACACAGGGTAGAGACTTTCTGCATGCCCCCACTTGACAGCACTCAAGCCTTACAACTGTCCACTCAGCACCCAGCAATGCATCATGGGAGGAGGGAAGCTAGTTTCATACTCTTTCATAGTGAACATACTGGGTATTTTACAAGGCTCTTCACTGGGTATGAACAGTTTACCAGAGGAGTGCAGTGAAGATAAGTCTCAGCAAAGAGAAGCTGGTCTATCCAAAGATCCGGTTACTTTGCCCTAAATCAGGGGTGCCCACAGTTAAAACAAACACTGGAGCGATCGGCTGATCACTCCAGTGTTTGTAAATAACTGGGGACACTACTCGTCAATTGAAAAGTAGATCTCCAGATGAAAAATAGTGGGCGCCCCTGCCCTAAATGGTCTGAGTACAGGTTTGCTTTAAGCAGCAGCTTAGCACTCCCGATCCTTGATCACCTGATCAGTAGAGTTTATTAAAGACTGAGAGGGGTCTAGAGCTGCAGCTAACGATTATTTTCAAAATCGATTAGTTAGCCGATTATTAAGTTCGATTAATCGGTTAATCGGATAAACTATAAAATAAAGTTTAAAAAATGGCTCCATTGATAGGACTACTAGTTTGTATTGAGGTTGTAGTCCATCACAGGAGCAAGCTTGGACCGGTGGAAGTATAAAAAAGAAAAAAAGATAGTGTGGTGTGCAATATAGTGAAATGGAAAGTGTAAAATTATACAGCAATGCATGCAGAATGGCAACGGCTATAGAGGACTACAAACCCAAGCAAAAGCACATTATACAGCACAATGCAGAATACCGCCAGCTATAGAGGAATACAACAAATCCCAGCAATAGTACATTATAGCTGGCGGCATTCTGCATTGCGCTGTATAATGTACTATTGCTGGGTTTTGTAGTCCTCTATAGCTGGTGGTATTTAGCATTGTACCACTTTATAATGTACTATTGCTGGGATTTGTTGTAGTCCTCTATAGCTGGTGGTATTCTGCATTGAGCTGTATAATGTATTATTGCTGGGACTTGTAGTCCTCTATACAGCGCAATGCAGAATATCACCAGCTATAGAGGAGTACAACAAAATCCCAGCAATACATTATACATACATTATACACTGTATTGCTGGGATTTGTATTCCTATGTATAATATACAGCACAATGTACCATCAGCTATAGAGAAATACAAATCCCAGCAATACATTATAGAGTACCATGTGTGGGAAAGTGCAGGCTTACCTGAGCAGTCTTCCAGCAACGTGCTTCTGAGATCGGACCTGTCTATCAGCAGCTGTCATCCCCCCACACCTGCTCCTCCTTACTACATCTCCCCGCGTCCCTGTGCCGATCGTTGATGTGGATGGGCAGGAAATGTGAGGCGGGGAGGAGGTGTGGCGCGTGGAGCCCGGATGCGAGCGGGTCTGGCAGCGGTTAGCATGAGGTGGGGAGGAGGTGCGGCGCACAGCGTGTAGAGCTGTGAACAGGGCCAACTGATCGGAAGCCGATTAATCGATTATTGAAAAAGTTGACAACTTTTTCAATAATCGATTATAATCGATTATGTCGATTAGTTGTTGCAGCCCTAGAGGGGTCTCTTAGATTTGTTGTTGTACTGAACTGATATCATACTGTTTAAATGCAAGGTAAAGAAGCAACTAACATGATGGGTAAACAGATAGAATATTGAGGTCCTCCTACCTGAAACTCTAGTGTACACTTAGTTCCCTGAGTAATATCTTCATAGAAGCATTGCTTGGCATTATCAGGCAGCTCAAAGGTGATTTCTGATGCAGTGGCACATCCCAAAATAAGCAGAAGTAGTGAAAGCAAAGACCCCCAATTGGATTTGTAAACCATATCCTGCAGCATCTTCAGGCTTTTTACTGGTCACTACCACGGCAGCAAACACCTCCTGCAAAAAGAAAGAATGTAAAACATCAAGTCAGCTTCTCACGTTGTGTTCTCATTCAGGATAAAAATATTACAATATGAAGCAGTCTTATTCTTTGAACCAAAACCACCCAATCATCTAAATGAGATCATTATAAAGCAGTGTATACTATGATCACAAGGAGATGGTGCTGCACTGAATCACCGGCATCCATACTAACAGTATACTTACATCCCTACCCTTAGTGTTAGAACATTCTCAGCCTTCAGTTTGTGGTGGCCATCATAAAAGGAGATCAGTCCACAATACCTGCACTAGTCTTAACACGACTGATATCAACGTTTGGAATGAGCATGTAACCCTGAAGATATAGGATGGTGTCCAGCATACGAGGCCTCTCATAAACATTCTTTCTGACAGATAATCTCCGTTGTTGAGACACAAGTGTGCCCCAGTAATGTCTAAGAAGCTTTAGTATTTTACCAAACCGACCTATGAGCCAAGACTTTGGATGGCCACACTTTACATGTCTCTACATTCTTCTATTAGAATCACCCAGAACGATATAGTGCCTTGTAGTAATGCACCTTATCCAACCATGCCAGCAGAAAATAGTGCCCTCAGTGGTATGTATTACCCACACAAAAAGGATGTATTCACTTTCCATAAGCACCCCATGTCTGGGCATGTATGCAAAAACACAACTTACTATACATACATCATATTCTAAACAGGATCAGTACACATCTGTTGTGTGTGTGGCAATTCAACTTGTCAAATCAACCTGTGTCCCCGTTGACACTCCACCACCCCGATACTCCAACCCCCACAGGTATCCATGACACAACCCCGGCACTCTATGTCCTATGCCCCCCCCAGCTTTGTATGCGCTTTATCGCCCCTGCACTATGCCAGGACCCCGCCATACACCTGCAGTACGAGGTGGTCCCAGCTCCGTTTCCCCCCCGGTGTCACTCACCCGGCACAGTCCCGGATATGGGCTGACAGACGAGGTCCTGTAAGCGTGGCAGAGGAGGAGGGTGACTGGGACGATGGAGTCTTGGAAGCGGAAACCAGCGATGGCTGCCCCGGAAACGTTCTCAGTCAGTGCATACGTGTTCGTCACACAGGAGGAGGAGGTGGGGGGAGGGATGAGCTGTGTGTTCTCCATAGTGGGGAGTGTACTCTCCTCTCATTCTTCCCTACACTTCCTCATTCATTTATCACCGGCCCTGCATATTGTGTTCTGTCATACACTCCCACTGCACCTCTGTCTGAATCCTAACCCCTCTTTGTCCTCGTCCCTCTGATGTATAAATAAATGTAAGGTTGAAAGTCTTTCTTGTGTAGGGAACGGTAATGACCCCGCTTCGGTTTACTGTCATGCTGTTTTCTTTTGGAGAGACTTCCATTCATTTCCTGCCATTAAAACACAACACATGAGGTAAAATGACTTAGTCGTCATTGGACCGGGTGTCCCCATTGCAGGATTCCCTCATTCCTCCTGTTCTGGTGAACACTGACAATTTTGGATTCCACATCCCTTTCTTCCCAGGCGACATCAGAGAGAGTGAATCTCCACAATGGGGGACACAGGCAGGAATAACTACCAGACAGATGTTCTAACCTTTCCCCTCTCTTTCCAAAACCCCAACTACAAAGACTTTGCTTCTAGATATACTTGAATCCTGTTCCTGCCAGCACAGTGAATGCCACAATACAGTGTTGAGTTTGTGCTTATATTTTACAGCTGAACATGGTGTGATACAGGTGACCTGGGCAGATACAAAGGAGCCCCATTGGTTGTATGGTCGATAAGAAGTGTGTCAGTTGCCTGGTCGCTCTTCCCCCGATGGCAAAGGATCTGGAGTCCACTGTATCCTATTTTCTGCAGATGTCGTAGGAGTCCATCTTGGCCCTAAATCTGTGGAACTTCTCCCAATTACCCATTATGTCACTTGATGTTTTTGGGTCTCCTCCTGGATACCTTTTTGCTTGGAGTATTTCTACCTCAGAAGAAACCATTTGCTGTAGTTATGATCTGTCAGCTACGCAGCTCACCCTAGGCTCCTCTGAGGTTTTTGCATGTAGGTTCTCAGTTTCATGAGGCCTCTTTCATGGTGCTGCCATATGCTCAGTTTTATATGAGATGTCTTCAATGGAACATCCTCTCTACGTGGGACAGAGTCCCTCTGTCTTTTTAGAGAGGTTTAACAACATCCCCAGACTAGGAAATTTCTGTCATGTCACGGTGGTACTTTCCTTGACAGTGACTTCAGGTAGGTCCTTCCTCCCTATGTGTTGAAGGACATGATGGCCAGTCTGCTTAATTGGGGAGCACTTCTAGGCGTCTGCTCACTACAAGGTGCTTGGTTGCCATAGGAATGTCAGTTGCCAAGCAACATCTTGGAGTTGCAGGTGATTCACCTGACTCTTCACCACTGGATAGGTCTTTTGACAGGTCTTCGGTCAAGGCCTGGTCAATTAATGCAATTACAGTGACTTGAGTGAATCATCAGAGAGGAAAAAACAGTACAACAGGGAGGGAGTTCAAGTACATCCTGTCCTGACCAAAATGTTACGGTCTAGGTCTCTCCAAGATGTACATTGCCGATATGAGAAAATGGCATCAAAGCTGAAAGGATCTCCCAATGGGGCCCAGGAGAGTGTAGGCAGACTTCATTAGTCTGATCACTAGTGGTCTATGCCCACTTCTAGATCATGCATCACTGTTGTCTCAGGGTCCGATCTGCCATCCTGCCTCTCAGTTTCTAGCTTTAACGGCGTGGCTGTTGAGACTCAGCTATTTCGAGATTTAGACTTTTATCCTATCCATGCTCTAGCTAGTTAAGGCTAGTTCCTCCAGTGTGCACTGCTAGGCTTGCAAATTTTATTTCCATTGGTGTCAGAAAAAGAAGCTTCTTCTGCATGCATCCTTAGTGGGACAGATACAGTGGCACCTGATCCCTAGTACAAACTAGGGTTAGGTCTAGGCCCTGGTTTCTTCTTCAGAGGCATTTGCCAACTTTTTCCTGGTGTCACTCATATGACAATTTCTTCTCCGATTGTGGAGTCTGAACTTGGTAATTTGTTTCTTCAACAGCTATCTATTACCAGAATATATGTTACCAATAGTCGGCAGTGCCAAACTTCCTGTGAGGAGACGTATGACCTGTAAGAAGACACCTGCGAGGACCCAGAAGCTGTGCTGTGACTCAAAAGTCTGGTAGTGATTTAGGAGTCTCACCCATTGAAGAAGTTTAGAATCCCAGAACTGTAATCTGGAGACTGGAAAACTAAAAAGAACACTGTGCCTTAGACCAGAAGACCTGAACTATGCAAAGCTGATGGAACCTTAAGGCTGAGACTCGCATGCTGAAAGTACACAATATTTCCTTTTTATCAATCACGGAACCAAAGGCTGTGGGCTCACAATGGAGCAGGTTTCCCTGGGGTCATTGTTTGCCTGATTAAAGGATCCTGTGAGATTCCAAAATGTTGCTTTCTGAAATGCTAAAAAGATTCCAGTAAATACATTTTATTTGTTGTGCTGGCAACATACTCACTGGTAAAGTGTAAGCAGAAATTTTTTTTGATAAAAATATCAGACTGTAAGAGAAAAGTCTATATTGTGTAGGGCTTCTTATTTAGCATCTTGTTTAGTATCAGAGGATTTTGTTAGGGGTGAGGATGAGTAAATTACCAAATTATGGAGTACTCTTGACAAAAGCAACAAGACTTGTTAAATATTGCAAATCAGAAACTCACAATGTAAATTTGAAATTGCATTCTGTTACTATTGGAGAGGACTTCATTGAAAAATCCAAACTCTGCTGTGTCTGGCAGTGGTTCTTCCTGCTGAGCCATCCTGGAACCTTGGATAGCTCCTTGCCTGATCTCCTATGCAATCCTCAGTTAAACCCAGTTTTCTGTTGAACTCTGAACTCGTTCCTCCTCCCTTGAACTTCCTATTTAACCATGCCTCTGCACTTCCTGTTTGACAGATTATTGTGCACCTGCGGATATCTTGCTTTATGCTACTACTGCGATACAATCCCCTCATACTGCTATCCGTGTACTGACCTTTGGCTGCTGATTCAACTACTACGCTTATCGTCTTCCAATTAATACCTGATACCTTTGGCTACTGACCTCGGCTTGATCCCTGACTACGCTTCTGCCTGCTCCTATACTACTACTGTCTGCTTGTGTACCGAACCCGGCCTGTTATACCATGAATTAGCCTGCTGTTATAGCTACTGGACTCCGAGCCTGATCCCAGATTGTGTCAAATGGTTTCTTAAAATGGTTTTGTAATTTGCAATGTGCTAGAGATATATCCATCTGATGTAGAAACTGTTCAGCCTCTTAAAACCATATACAGTAAACTTCCTGTTATCCGGCATCCATTAGCATTGGTAGATTCCAGATAAATGTAGTTTCTGGTTGCTTGAGAGTTACTATTACAAAAAGGTCTAACGAATGCCATACCAGAACATAAACTCTGTATTGACTTCATATTAATATTGATATGCAGTAATTAAAAGAAAATTAAGACAAATAGTCGCACTTAAAACAAATTAAGACAAATAGGCACACAATTGTTTCAAGAATAATACATGTCACAGATAAGCAGAACAGTGAGTACACAGGGGATTTTTTTTCTGGTTAGATGAGAGAGAGTTCTGCTTAGTTAAAGACCAGATAACAGAGAGTTTACTGTATATACTACTGCTGTGTATTATGTGGTGTATAATTTGATCTCCCCTTACATGGAAAGATCGAGCAAATGCAAAACTGTAAGCTGTCACACACAATAGAAACTATGATAGAACTCACAGACTGTATGAGTCTTGCATTTGAGTATGGAGGCGTGGAGCAGCTGATCATGGTTTTAGATGCTTTGTAAGAATATATCAGGTAAAACAAATGATTATATATAAATATATGTGCCACCCTTATATGTGAATAAACAAATATACTTCAATAAATATTCTAATATACAAATGTGAACATTATTTGCTTTCGGTTCCTTAGATGTACTGCTGGAAGCCTTGATATGTACAAATTGTGTCTCCTTACCTGCAGTAGTAACATTTCAGTAGTTATAGGGCTTTCAGCTATGATAGACTGGGATGTTTACATATCTGGAAGTTTCAAATACCAAAGAGACCCATTAGGAATTGCATTTAAGAGGTTTTAGTTTGTGTTGTCATGGGGGGATAATGTATGTACAAACACTAACATTTTATCCTTGGATGTATTGTATTGTATTTTAATGAAAGGTCAGATCTCACATTTTTCATTGATGTCCAAAAAGAGGGAACTTTCATGCTTTTCATAAATATTTTGGAAGTGACACTGGGGCCTCAATATATGGTGATGATATTAGATATTGGTGAAATAAAAAGTACCGATATCTGACTCTACCTCATTGTTCCCCTTTTAGAGAAAGTGAAGATGATTGTAGCCAGCAAAAAAAAAAAGAGCCATTGTGAAACATATATTACCATATGCACCATAATGCAAACCTTCTAGTCGATAGTATTTGTCTGTTGCTTGTTTGTTGTGGATCAGTCCTAGTTAGAATTCATCTAAGTGGGAGATATGTAGGACATCCTGTCAGACTTACACATATATATTCCATATACCATATATGGATGTACAGGTATAAACATATACCAGTTTGGTAGCAGCTTGACATGCATTTACCCCAAAAGGGAAATGCCTTTGAACTAATACAATGACAGACTCTTTGCTAATTCTACTGAAAAGGCAAATGCAAACTGTATTTTACAACACCCTAGGCTTATGCTAATAGGACTGATAGAATGAATGGCCCCAGTAGATTATAGTATTTGTAATTGTATGCCAAATAGGAAAATGTTTATTGCTGTCATAGGATACAAGGGTTGTAAATACTGCAGCTGGCCTTAACTGATATAATCGATAACGGCAGGAAGAGTATTTGGCATTTCAAAGGGAAACCTGTTTATGCCGCTGTCATAGATGATATCCAAGGAGTATTTTTTATCAACAATATCAAAAAATGTTTGTCTGATTGGCCAACCAGTTTCCTCTACATTTTAGTGAATGAGGAAAAATTAGTATATCAAAACAAGATTATTTACATGAAGCAGTTGTGCCAGTGCTGACCTATTAGAGTTTACAAGGTCAATTTTTTTATTCACCAATTTTTCTGGCAAAAAAACCCCAAAACAGCGAATGAAGACCAGTAATAGATCTGCACAAGCCATATAGAGAGTCAAGATTTTAAAATGGAATTAATACAATCATATAATACAAAATGGTGACTAGGTGTTGTCAATAGCCAATACCAATTTGTGTGCCTTCCCTATGGTCTCTCTACCTCTCCATGCACATTTTCCATGGTCCTCCTAGCTGTAGTTGCTAGTCTCAGACAACAGGGATAAGAATATTACATTACCTGCATAATGCCCTCATGGTAGGGCAGAACAGACAGTCTCTTCTTCAACACCGCCACCAGGTGAGACCACCCTAGGGGGTTTTGGTTGGTTAGTGTATTACAAAAAGAGCAATCTGCTCTCATCCTAGAGCCTGACCTAACTGGGTGCCCACTTAGATACTCATACCCCCTTATTTTATTTTCCAGAGGAGAATATTCCCTACCAGCCTGCCAATGTGTCAGGTTGGTAGGAACATTAGTGGCAACCATACCGATGGTGAGGAGGGTGCAATGGCACCTCAGATCTTTTCAACATGGCTTCCTATGTCAATTGGTAAAGGAAATCAGATTCTAAGAGTCTCTCAGAAAATTAGGGGCAGCCTACTGTGGTAGACCTGGAGGGAAAAGTTACTGAATTTCCATTCACTTCATCTGGTATCCTGGATGATTCTAACCACCAATGTGGTTAGTATCACCAAGTGCAAGGATGGGGGGCTCATTGTCAAGGTAACGTAGCCCGAGGAAGATGGCCTATAAAGAGCTAATTGAGAGCTTCAAACAGCTTAGAGTTGCGGGCAGTTCTAGCGGTCTTGGAAGCAAGCCCAAATCTACTACTGTGACAAAGCGTAAAGGTGCAAAAAGGCAGCTGTTTCTTATATAAGGAGACTGGGGGTATGCACAATGTATCGCTCCTCAGGGAGGTTGCTCCCACAATGTCTTCTGCCCTGGAAAATCTGCAGAACCAGCATACATCCCTGGGGTACAGAATACCCAGGTAGATGTCCTGCCCCACAGACAGTTATAAATCATCAGGTTGTCTTTACAGTATCTCTGCAGATCTTCAAGCAGCTATAAAGCAAGAGGGGAGCGTCTGAGGGGGACACAACAGAATATTTCCACAGTTCATATCAAGGTTCCCCCATAGGAAGCTTTGGCAGTAGATGTGATAGTGGTCCCAGGGCTGTTCAGAACAGCTTCTGTGTTTACTCTGGTCCCACTAATTGCATATTTTGGAATACATAAATGACCTTCGAACTGATCTGGAAGTCTGGAGTGCACAGTTTAATACTCCTAAAGACTCAAAAATCACAAATACTGGTTTAGGACTACAACAGACAAGTATAAGTGTATATTTTCTCAGAAGAGTGGCTCAGAAAAGTGGTGTGATAGTGGTGATTGCACTAATCCCCTGCGGGATGAACAGACCCTGGTTTTCTCTCCTTTGGGAGTTGAAGATCTAAGAACCGCTGCTTTTTTCTCTGTTGCCAGGAGTCCTCTCCCAGATTGGAATTCAACATCTTTTTCCGAGCAGACTGAAGTTGAAGGCCTGGCTGTTGTTGAGGCAAAAATCAAGCAGGGAGGGATGCTGACGAAAAGTGGTGGAGAAAGTTACCTAATGATTGGAAGTAGTCGACCAACAGTGTTGTAGAATAAGATCTGATCTAAATTCACACAGAAAACAGACTTTAACCCAAAACAACCTGGGCTTTAAGACATTCTAGCCTTCTTACAAATTGGTTTGGACTTGGGATTGAGTCTGAGCTCACTGAAAGTGCTGCTTTCTGATATTTCCATATTACCAAGATAGTAGGGCATCTGAGAAACTGATTGTTGCTCTCCGGCCGTCCACCTCCCCCCTCCCCAGCAAAAAGATGACCCAGCTAGCAGGGTGGCAGGCAGCCGTTCATCTGTGGCCGGGAGATCAAAGGCCTGCAAGGAGCCATACGGTCTCCACTAGCTGCCTTCAGCCCCACTCCCCATCCCCAGGGGACACATGTTCCCTATCCCAGCAGCGCCACACCAGCCAGAGATCAAAAGCCCGCAGGAAGCCACACTCAGTAGGGTGCCTGGAACTTGGGCATCAGGCAATATGCCCGTGCCCAAGTGTGGGGCCCCATGTTCCCGCCAATAGTAGCCCCCCAGGTACAAAGGCTACAATCCAGGTGATTGCATGGCCATCAGGGGGCGCAGCTTGTTGCTTAGCAACCAGCCTGCGTCTGCTTCTGTCCCTCCCCTCTCGTGCCTGTACCCCTCACAGCCTCTTAAGATCTGTGGGAGGGCTTAGCAGGCAGTTCCTCCCACGCTGACTGACCGCAGAGCCTGAGGTAAGGCAGGGCTCTAGCTGTGCGCTTAACGGGACCTCTACCTGGAAGAGAGAATGGTGAACCAAACTGGAAGGGTCAACCTGCAAGTGTGAGTAATAATTCTTGCTGTGCCTAAATTGCTGCCTTGTGACCCTAAGGATTTAACCCTTCCTGCGCCTAAACTGCTGCCCTGTGACCCTCAGGATATAACCCTTTCTATGACTAGACTGCTGCCCTGTGACCCTGAGGATTTAACTCTTGCTGTGCCCAAACAGCTGCCCTGTGACCCTGAGGATTTAACCTTTGCTGTACCGAAACCACTGCCCTGTGACCCTGTCCATTTAAGCCTGCTGTGCCGGACTACCACATGTGTATTGCCCCTTTAATAAAAAGACCCCTTTGCCAATTATTATTATTATACAGGATTTATATAGCGCCAGCAATTTGAGCAGCGCTTTACAATATAAGGAAGACATTACAATCACAATACAAATCAAGACAAGATGGTAAGCAGGGGCGTAACTAGAAATCACAGGGCCCCATAGCAAAATGTTGTATGGGGCCCCGTGATTGCTAGTTATGCCACTTGCAGAGCCCATCTGAGAGTGACCCTGCAGAGCCCACCATATACTCTATATAGTGGGCTCTGTAGGGTCTCAGATGGGCTGCACACCTCTTACCTGTCAGCGCTGTCCACCTCCGTGGTCGCCGGGGGGCCCCACCTCCTCTTCTATCGACGGGCCCCGCCTCCTCTTACATCACTGGCCCCACCTGCTCTTAGGTCGCTGGGCAGTGATGTAAGAGTAGAGCCTGACCTAACTGGGTGCCCACTTAGATACTCATACCCCCTTATTTTATTTTCCAGAGGAGAATATTCCCTACCAGCCTGCCAATGTGTCAGGTTGGTAGGAACATTAGTGGCAACCATACCGATGGTGAGGAGGGTGCAATGGCACCTCAGATCTTTTCAACATGGCTTCCTATGTCAATTGGTAAAGGAAATCAGATTCTAAGAGTCTCTCAGAAAATTAGGGGCAGCCTACTGTGGTAGACCTGGAGGGAAAAGTTACTGAATTTCCATTCACTTCATCTGGTATCCTGGATGATTCTAACCACCAATGTGGTTAGTATCACCAAGTGCAAGGATGGGGGGCTCATTGTCAAGGTAACGTAGCCCGAGGAAGATGGCCTATAAAGAGCTAATTGAGAGCTTCAAACAGCTTAGAGTTGCGGGCAGTTCTAGCGGTCTTGGAAGCAAGCCCAAATCTACTACTGTGACAAAGCGTAAAGGTGCAAAAAGGCAGCTGTTTCTTATATAAGGAGACTGGGGGTATGCACAATGTATCGCTCCTCAGGGAGGTTGCTCCCACAATGTCTTCTGCCCTGGAAAATCTGCAGAACCAGCATACATCCCTGGGGTACAGAATACCCAGGTAGATGTCCTGCCCCACAGACAGTTATAAATCATCAGGTTGTCTTTACAGTATCTCTGCAGATCTTCAAGCAGCTATAAAGCAAGAGGGGAGCGTCTGAGGGGGACACAACAGAATATTTCCACAGTTCATATCAAGGTTCCCCCATAGGAAGCTTTGGCAGTAGATGTGATAGTGGTCCCAGGGCTGTTCAGAACAGCTTCTGTGTTTACTCTGGTCCCACTAATTGCATATTTTGGAATACATAAATGACCTTCGAACTGATCTGGAAGTCTGGAGTGCACAGTTTAATACTCCTAAAGACTCAAAAATCACAAATACTGGTTTAGGACTACAACAGACAAGTATAAGTGTATATTTTCTCAGAAGAGTGGCTCAGAAAAGTGGTGTGATAGTGGTGATTGCACTAATCCCCTGCGGGATGAACAGACCCTGGTTTTCTCTCCTTTGGGAGTTGAAGATCTAAGAACCGCTGCTTTTTTCTCTGTTGCCAGGAGTCCTCTCCCAGATTGGAATTCAACATCTTTTTCCGAGCAGACTGAAGTTGAAGGCCTGGCTGTTGTTGAGGCAAAAATCAAGCAGGGAGGGATGCTGACGAAAAGTGGTGGAGAAAGTTACCTAATGATTGGAAGTAGTCGACCAACAGTGTTGTAGAATAAGATCTGATCTAAATTCACACAGAAAACAGACTTTAACCCAAAACAACCTGGGCTTTAAGACATTCTAGCCTTCTTACAAATTGGTTTGGACTTGGGATTGAGTCTGAGCTCACTGAAAGTGCTGCTTTCTGATATTTCCATATTACCAAGATAGTAGGGCATCTGAGAAACTGATTGTTGCTCTCCGGCCGTCCACCTCCCCCCTCCCCAGCAAAAAGATGACCCAGCTAGCAGGGTGGCAGGCAGCCGTTCATCTGTGGCCGGGAGATCAAAGGCCTGCAAGGAGCCATACGGTCTCCACTAGCTGCCTTCAGCCCCACTCCCCATCCCCAGGGGACACATGTTCCCTATCCCAGCAGCGCCACACCAGCCAGAGATCAAAAGCCCGCAGGAAGCCACACTCAGTAGGGTGCCTGGAACTTGGGCATCAGGCAATATGCCCGTGCCCAAGTGTGGGGCCCCATGTTCCCGCCAATAGTAGCCCCCCAGGTACAAAGGCTACAATCCAGGTGATTGCATGGCCATCAGGGGGCGCAGCTTGTTGCTTAGCAACCAGCCTGCGTCTGCTTCTGTCCCTCCCCTCTCGTGCCTGTACCCCTCACAGCCTCTTAAGATCTGTGGGAGGGCTTAGCAGGCAGTTCCTCCCACGCTGACTGACCGCAGAGCCTGAGGTAAGGCAGGGCTCTAGCTGTGCGCTTAACGGGACCTCTACCTGGAAGAGAGAATGGTGAACCAAACTGGAAGGGTCAACCTGCAAGTGTGAGTAATAATTCTTGCTGTGCCTAAATTGCTGCCTTGTGACCCTAAGGATTTAACCCTTCCTGCGCCTAAACTGCTGCCCTGTGACCCTCAGGATATAACCCTTTCTATGACTAGACTGCTGCCCTGTGACCCTGAGGATTTAACTCTTGCTGTGCCCAAACAGCTGCCCTGTGACCCTGAGGATTTAACCTTTGCTGTACCGAAACCACTGCCCTGTGACCCTGTCCATTTAAGCCTGCTGTGCCGGACTACCACATGTGTATTGCCCCTTTAATAAAAAGACCCCTTTGCCAATTATTATTATTATACAGGATTTATATAGCGCCAGCAATTTGAGCAGCGCTTTACAATATAAGGAAGACATTACAATCACAATACAAATCAAGACAAGATGGTAAGCAGGGGCGTAACTAGAAATCACAGGGCCCCATAGCAAAATGTTGTATGGGGCCCCGTGATTGCTAGTTATGCCACTTGCAGAGCCCATCTGAGAGTGACCCTGCAGAGCCCACCATATACTCTATATAGTGGGCTCTGTAGGGTCTCAGATGGGCTGCACACCTCTTACCTGTCAGCGCTGTCCACCTCCGTGGTCGCCGGGGGGCCCCACCTCCTCTTCTATCGACGGGCCCCGCCTCCTCTTACATCACTGGCCCCACCTGCTCTTAGGTCGCTGGCCAGTGATGTAAGAGGAGGCGGGGTTGCTCTTAGGAGGGCCCCGCCTCCTCCTTCACTGCGAACGCTGGCCTCTTCTGCCGTAGCTGCTGGCTGTCACTGACACAGCTCTGCAGCGGCTATGATGGGAAACGCTGCTGCTGAGCTGTGTCAGTGACAGCCAGCACCCTTACATGCCATGGCGGCCCTCACGGCATCAGAGGGATGACCTGGCCGGGCCCCCCCTGTGCCCGGGCCCCATAGCGGTTGCCTGGGTCGCTATGGTGATTGTTACGCCACTGATGGTAAGGAGGGCCCTGCCCGTGAGGGCTTACAATCTTAAAGGGAGGGGGAAGTGATACATGAGGAGGGAGCTGTGTGGGGATGAGTGTTTGAGAACGTGATGGTTGAACGGTTAAGTTGAGGTGGGATAGACTTCCCTGAAGAGATGAGTCTTTAGGGAATGTAAAAAGGCAGTGAAGGTGGGCGACAGATGGACAGGTTGGGGTAAAGAGGATGGGAGAGACTCTAGAGAAGTCCTAGAGGCGAGCATGGGAGGAGTTGACAAGGGAGCTGGAAAGCAGGAGGTCTTGGGATGAGCGGAGCCGACGGCTAGGGTGATACATTGAGACCAGGTTTGAGATATATCTGGGGGCGGAGTTGTGGATGGCTTTGTAACTGATTGTTAATATTTAGAATTTTATCCTTTGGGCTATTGGAAGCCAGTGCAGGGATTGACAGAGGGGGGTTGCAGACACTGAGCGGTTGGTTAGGTGAATGAGTCTAGCAGCTGCATTCATGATAGACTGAAGGGGGATAGCCTGTGTAGTGGAAGGCCAATGAGGAGGGAGTTGCAATAGTCAAGACGAGATATAACGATATAACGAGATATGTGAGTGGATGAGTAATTTTGCGGTTTCTTTGGTGAAGAAGGGGCATATTTTGGAGATGTTACAAAGACGAAGGCGGCAGGATTTGGATAGTGATTGGATGTGGGGAAGAAAGGTGAGGTCCGAGTCAAGGATGGCACCTAGGACCTTGGCATTGGGGGAGGGGTGGATAGTTGTGTTAACAATCTCAAGGGAAAAGTTGGGGAAAGGTGCATGGTCAGGAGGAAATATCAAGAGCCCAATTTTTGAAAGATTGAGTGTTAAGAAGTGTTGCAACATCCAGACGGATATGTCGGATAGTAGATTAGTGACACGAGAGCACACCAAGGGGGTGAGTTGTTGAGTAGAAAGATAGATTTGAGTGTCATCAGCATAGAGATGGTATTGGAAGCCATGTGAGGTTATTAACTAACCAAGGGAGGTGGTGTAGGTAGAGAAGAGAAGGGGTCCAAGGACAGAGCCTTAGGGGACCCCTACAGAAAGAGGAAGAGGAGGGAAGGAGTTAGATTTGTAGGTGATGCTACAGGAGTGCTTAGATAGGTAGGAGGAGAACCACGAGAGTGCAGAGTCTTGTAGCCCCAGTGACTGGAGTTTTTTGAGGAGGGTTCAAAACTACCCTTGGTCTGCGTGTGTGTACTGTGTCTCCCACATCCTCCGTCACACTGATCATACAATTTACGGAGGCAGCAATACACCTTAAACGGCCAAGGGCACCTCTATTATTAAGGTGGAATTTGTCACTAGTTTTGAACTACCTGTCAGGGCCACCTTTTAGGCTAATCCAATCTTGCACATAAAAATAATCTTTCTGATAGCCATTTCTTTGGTAAAGAGTATCAGAAATAAGTGTTGGCTCACGAAAACTTTTTCTACAGTATGTATTAATCAAGAGACAATGGTATTTCACCCATGGCTGAACTTTGTGAAAAAAGTTCCATCAATGTTCTGTAGTAATGGTGAGATCATGCATCCACTTGATGTGGCTAGAACATTTAAAGCTTACCTTCACAGCCCAGTGGATTTCAGACAATCATCATCTTTTTGTGGTGCCATTTGGCAAAAATTGAAAAAAGGGACTGTCTACATGTATACTGCCATTGTGGATTGTCAGAGTACTACTGTAGGTCAGACCTACAGGGCAAATGCTCTGCCAGTTCTAGAGAATGTGACAGCCCATACCACAAGAGGCAAGTCAATGTCATGGGCCGCTTCTAAGGGAATATCGCTGTAAACCATCCGCTGGGCTTCTGCCTGGTCATCACTCCACACTTTTCTATCCCACTATCAAGTGGATCTGTCTGCCCACTTGACTGTAAAATTTGAGTAGACAGTGTTAACGTTTTCTATTTCAATAGATGTATGCTGCATACACCATTTCAGCTAGTTATTTTTCATTAGTATGATGCCCTGCAGATTGCAGGAAAATGGAAAATTGATATCAGATACTTCCTGAAATTTGTATTTACTGAATAACTGCATGACATTCCATGGTCCCGCCCATGCAGGACTGCGTTTGGTTATGGAACGTGAACCTGCGGGGGGTGGGTCAAATATTTATAGTTAAACATGGGGGTTATCTGTGAGGTAGGGCTAACCTGTTTGTCTGACTGCTATGTAGGTAGCCAGGAAAGGAAATCCACAGTAAGTATCTGATATCTGTTTTCTACTTTCTATTACTTTCTATTACGAAGCATAGTGAATAGAGAATTTTCCTACAATTAAGAAACAAATTAATGGAAATGAAAAAAGTTTAAATATTAATGGTAAAAAACAATACAGAAAAAAGTTGCAGCAAAATATTAGCTAAAGAGAAAAGAAGAGGAAGGAGTTAACTTGGGCTGATTAGGGTTAAGTAACAGTTACAAGGGGGTTAAAGAACAAAAAAGTGTTTTTAACCCTTGCAATGGGTTACCACCACACTGCAAGGGTTGTGTTCATTTTTGTCTAGGTGCTTTAAAAAAACGTTATACTCACCCGAACTGCTGAGCGTGCTCTCACACCGCTCCCTGGAGCCAATCCACCGAGCTGCCTGCCTGCTTCTCCAGTCACTGAAGCTTGTCTCCTCCCATGAAGCTTGTCTCCTCCCATGCTGCAGCATTGTAATGTTCCTGAGTGTCCTAATGTCCTAATTTACGGGACCTTAGACTTCTGCAGTGGAGGGAGAGAAAGGCTCCAGGGAGCGGTGTGAGAGCAAACTCAGCAGTTCGGTGAGCATAACTTTTTTTTTAGCACCTAGACAAAAACGAACACTTAAGAAAAATTCTGCCTGGAGTTCTGCTTTCAATAGAAACACTTTTTTTGCATTTTAACTTGCAAAGTTGCTTTAACTGACATCATTATAGGTCACCCTTTTGATCTGCTTTGAAAGAACCAGAGACGGTTCAATGAAACATAACAATGTTGCTTCATTGTAACCCTTCTTGACACTGCAGACTCTGTTCCATGAGGGCCAGTTTACACAGGAACTCTTCTTCTTTGTAATTAAAACAAGTCCTGGCTGTCAGAATGACAGCCAGAAATCACCGGTAAATGCAGCTAGGGAGCTGCTAGGGAGGGGCTGGGCATACTACACATTTCCAAAGTGTTTGGAAGAAATGTTTTTGGGAGTGTGCAGTACGCCTAATGTCTGTAGCAGGATAAACACATTGGAAATGGTACAGCACCTTACAAACTTTTGTTTATTTACAAAAACATATTTAAAATGATGAATGCTGATTCCTAATACTCATTCTGCAACAAATGATTAAATGTCTGCAAATCAGTATATGTACATGGACTTCTTTTACTTGAGTTTTTTATATAGTTTTCTTCCTAAAATAGGGAAGACTTTGCAGCTCTGTACAGATATTCTTATACATGCCTTACTCCACAAAAGTGTTAGGGCACATTCACAAGAGCAGCTGGGGGAGGCCTCCAGCAAGAATCTAGCGAATCTACCAACGTGGCTAAACACTGCATGCACATAGTGTGCACGGAGAGCCACAGCCGGCACCACCACTGTTCATGTAACCGCTCATCTGAGTGAATATAGCCTCTGATCAACCCTGGACTCGCACTGTGTGCATCCAGGAATGGCAATAGGATGGTATTGCTTGCCACACATAAACTGTCCATGGCTAACCGGTCATTTAGTATGCAGCCATAGCACAGCTGCATCCAGAGGCAGCATTTGGCAGTCACTTAATGCAGCAAATTATCTGACCCTACACTTTCTCTATCCTGTTTTAAAACTGTGATGTGTTGCAGTTCGTGATTTACATATTTTTTAATTGAAGTCAGGGAGAAGCTTTTAAAAAAAACCATTTTATTCTTTTGAATAGAAGAACTAGACTAAATAAAAACTGGAATTGCACTAAATAAGTGTGCATTTTCCTTTAGATTTCATTTTTATGATGGAAGAGAAACACCCTTGTGTGTTTACCTTCTCTATTATCTGTTTCTTCATGTCATGTACTATAGGAAGGTATTTCTAGGCACATACTTTCAGATTTTCTGTAGATTTTTTTTCTGTCAGCCTATGGTCAGGTGGAAAAAGTGCAACAGATTCCTCCATTTATGCTAAACTGTGTGGATAGAGGAATCTCCCACCGGGCCAAGCTTCAGTATCTTGCTAGTCGGCCCTGCTGGCTCTCAAAATGCCTGAACAATGCCTGCATCCAATCAGATTGTTCAGGTATTCTGAGAGCCAGCAGGTACTGAAGCTTGGCCCAGTCGAGATTAGTCCATCCGCACAGTTTAGCGTAGATGGAGGAATCTGTTGCACTTTTTCCATCTGACCATAGAAAATCTGCAGATAATCTCTAGGTGTATGGCCAGTTTAAGAGCATCAGAAGTAGCAGCAGAAGCTGTTAAGGGTTATGTTAATTGTGTCAGGGTACTGACATGGCCAACTGGCCTAGACTTTGCTTATTTTCCATATGTCTTGAAAAAAAGTACAATAAACTACAAGGTCGGTGGAGTTTAACTCACTCACTTAGGCAATACTCTGGAACTAGTATTCTGTACTAATTAGGAAATGCCTGCTTTTTTTCATTCTAAGATCCCTATAAATGTATTTGCAGAATACAATTATAATAAAAAAGTTAAGAAAATTCCAGCCACTTGATTAGCAGCTTAGTGAATGTTATATTTCTTATTATAGGCGAGAATTGCTTTCTGCAATATCACATTTTATCACAAGATGGCAACAATAGACAATTTTAAAATAGGAAAGTTTTTGTTTCATTTACAAGTTAAATAAAAACCTGATAGGATATAGTCAAGCTAAATACCTTCAAGTCAGATAATGACAACCAACCTACAGAGAAAATCCCTCTGCGCCTTTTGTTAACCCTAACTCGTAATAAATGTTTAATTAGTTGTATTTTTTAATTTATTCTATTTAAAGTGACATTAAAGGCAACATTTTTTCCCCCTCTCCTCAACGTTAATTAAAGCACTTACCTTAAATTATGTCTTTTAATCCGATCATCTTCTTCTTTCCTGCAGTTTTCAGCCTTCTCTTCAGCGCTGCGGCGAATCTCCATTCCAGCGCTGACTCCTCTGAGCTTGCTGGCACGTACTCTTCGATGGTGTCTGCATGCGCGTGCACGCGTCCATAGACTTACCTTGTGTCTCTCCTCGTGTCCCGGCCGAAAATGTGAACTGCACATGCGCCCGCCCCAAGATGCTTTCCGGCCGCCCGTGCAGTTTCAAGTTTTCGGACGGGAGAGCGCAGGGAAGACACAGGTAAGTTTAAACCGCTGTTAAAGCGAGGTTTTGTTTGTTTGTTTTTTTAACTTTTTGCATATATCTACTGCTTGCTAGCAGTAGAATATATGCAAAAAAAGCTGAGGGTTTAGAAACCCTTTAATTTTAAAGTGTCACATTAAAAAAAACACTGAATTTTTTTGAACAAACCCTTTTTTATTTGTAAATAACTTCACTATGTTTTTACCTGAAACATAATTTAGTGGAGAAATGGTTGATTATGTGCTCTCTGAAACGCGTAGACCGTTTGAACTCACAGGGGCAGAGGATATTTGACCGGTTTCATTCTGTGAGACTCCCGCTGCCAGTGATTCCCTTTGCATCATCTTACATGCTTGTATCGATCGTCCCTTCTTGTGAGTACATTTTCAGCTGTGTTGCCGTTTGAATAAATGATCGTTTACACGATGGAGGCACTCTGTTTTTCTTTGTATTTCCCAGATTATGTGCTCTTTTCTAAGAGGAGACCAGAAAGTTATAAATTATCTTAGTTCCTAAACAAAGGTAAAAATATAGTTATCATAATGCTGTATTTGTCAATGTCATGTCTGCTTATCTGCGCCGATCCAGACATGTCATTCTCGTCATTTGTCACTGTGCTAAGTAACTTCAGATAGTCACAAAATGATTGACGGCACGGCTGCCTCCTGCCCACAACCTGCCCTCCGTCTTCCTCAGCGCACGTGAGAGCACCTGGCCTAATACCTCCATCAGCTCTCTCCAAAGTCTAATAAAAAGCAGCATACACAGGTGCACCCTGGGAGCTACAGGAGACCACGCTACTGAGCTGGCTGTGTGGGCCGAATGTCAAGGAAGGAAGAGAAAATGGCGTGGGAGGGGGCAGCCATCTTTTCTGTGAAACAGAAAAACCTAAGTAATGAAATAAGTGACTGGCAAAACATTAACAAACTGTATCCTGGTTAACAGTAAGAATGGTATAATTTAGTTGGGGGGTCAGTCACTCACTTAGTGGGATTTTTTGTGGGATTCGCATAAAGTAATCTCATAAATTGACTGACTGATGAAACATTTAACACAAACTAAAACTAATTTGCTAATGTACCCCTGTGACCCAAAGTCAACATATAGCGGGCTACTACAGCCAGGAATATTGTTGGGATCCACCCTACTGCCTGATTGACAGCTGGATGTGCCTCTCTAGAGCCAAAGCCAGCTGTGACCGCCCCCCTCCCCTGTCTGTCTTTCCAGTGAGCACTGATTGAACAAAGTGGGGGGGGGTGGGGGGTTCCTGCAGGAGGTGGTGACTGACAGTCACTGCTCTCTGCAGGGAGGAGGCTGTGAACTGAGTGATCAGCAGTCACACAATTGCTCAGCTCTCAATCTATAGAGCTGGCATGTGACAGCTGCATTGTCACACTCCAACTCTAAGTATTGGGAAGAGTGTATTTTATTCCCCCAATACTTCTACGTTAACAAAATATATCCTGGGGCACAATGGGAATTGTATACTTTATTTGGTAGTATCATCATCTTTTTCAGTGCGTGAACCAGAAAAAGATAACGTAATCTCATTAATTGACTGACTAACAACTGAAAAACTATCTCCTGGGCCTGGGCCACAGTAAGAATGCTTTTAGTTATTTGGTATCATTCACTCAACTTTGGAATGATAATGCTAAGATTTCTGGGCTTTGGGTGGCCTTCATATTTAGTGAGTGAAAGAAAATCCTAAAATCCCTAACTCAATAATTCTCTTGCTAAACATTTAAAAACGATATTGTGTGAGTATTGATAAATCAATTTGGGGTCACTCACTTGCACTATAATAGAGCTTTCTGGGGCTTTTTCGTTCTTCACCCATATAGGCAGGCCCTGCTTTATTCTGATGCATGTGAAAATGAGCTGAAAGCTCCACCCGGTGGCTGAATATGCTGTCTATAAGCACAGGCCCAAAGGAGCCTGTACACCATGAGACAAGGATTATGGCACCTCTTGGTTGCAAAAACATTCAACAATCAAAGTTGATAGCAGGATCAGATCATGGTCAGCAAAAATTATGCCTGGAAAACATTTTACTATTTTTAATTCTGCACAGTCCACAAAGTCAAGTCCCTCTTGGCTGCTAGACCGGTCACCTCAGCCTCTTCTCCCCTGGGCTCTGGCAGTCTAAAGACCTGTGATATCATTACATCTAATGCAACTGCATTAGATGTGAGGACGCTGAGGGATATTTCACCAGAGCAGAGGGGCACCAGAGGTGAGCAGGCTCTGCCACAAAACCGAGGATCAGGTGAGTGTATCTACTTAGTTTAGCCCCTAGTTCAAAACAAGCAGTTAACTCTTGCAGCGTGGGGGTTAGCCCCACTGCAAGGGTTAATTTTTTAATTGCCTGGAGTTCTTCTTTAACTAGCTCAACTGTGCTGTTTCTAGTGATACTCCTGATTTGACTATCTAGCTCAACAGGCTGAAGCAGAATATGGCTGAAGGCTACTGGACTTCTCCTGAGGACTGGACTGAAATGAGTCTGACAAGCAAAACAAACGACAAACGCACTCAACAATTTGTTACCAGTTATACAGTAAGGTGCACACGAAATGGGCTTTGAACAGTAAAACAGTAGAAAGGCATCATGGCACACTCACAAACCAGCATGTAAAACAACTTGTCTCACCACTAAGGATAATAACAGAGGTTTGGATACACGTCTTCTGCAGAGGATGTGAAAGCCGCACTGCCGTGCCAAGGACCCTCTTAAAGTGCGGTCCTAACTCTAAACTATGAGAGTCTCCATCTTGGAGCACATGGGGGCAGAAGATTTCAAATTGGGTGCAGGTTTGTCAGGAGGAAGCCCGGCCTCCTTAAAAGCACAGAAACACACAAGGGATCCCGCACATCCCAATGGCAGCTGAGAAACCCCATGCGTCGCTGCACCAAATCGGTCAAGCAAAACAAACGACAAACGCACTCAACAATTTGTCACCAGTTATACAGTAAGGCATCCAATTAGAAATCTTCTGCCCCCATGTGCTCCAAGATGGAGACTCTCATAGTTTAGAGTTAGGACCGCACTATAAGAGGTGCCTTGGTGCGGCAGTGCGGCTTTCACATCCTCTGCAGAAGACGTGTATCCAAACCTCTGTTATTATCCTTAGTGGTGAGACAAGTTGTTTTACATGCTGGTTTGTGAGTGTGCCATGATGCCTTTCTACTGAAATGAGTCTGAGACTACTATTTCTGTAACCCATCATCTATAATTAAGGTAAAGTGGAAATAAAGTCACCACATGGATGTTGAATAAAATGGGAGCCTACCTTGAAAGCATTAGGTCCCGAAAACTCCTACCCACAGCAATCCTGTAGAACAGCCTCCATATTGACTTTCTTTTCATGGGAAACTAAACAGCGCATGCATCATCATTATCTGTCCCTGAATCAAGGAGACGTCGGGGAAACAATTTATGCTGTGGTAGGGTAATGTCACTCTTCTCTGAGAGCATCCTCTTGTGACAGTTGTTACTATTAACAAGCAAGGAGATGTTGGAACACCTGATAAATACCTGCATGCACTACCCATAGTGATAGCTATAGCGGGAGGATGCTCCCGGAGCAGAAAAAAAAGAGAACTATTGTCATTGGGATATTAGTGACAGAAAATCAGGTGCAGAGATTGAAGCTTTGACCTTTTGCCTTCTGGAGTTCTGGCAGGACAATTGATGAATGCTGTCATACAGGTAGTGTACGCAGTGTTTTTTTATATTTATTTAGATTACATGTTCCTAAAACCTGCTGACTGAACTTTGCTGATGTGCAGATGTTTTTGTTTTAATCTATTAAATAAAGTTGTTTGTGATTTATCAGATATCATAATATAACTGCTGGAACATCTAAAGTAACCAAGTATTTTGCAGATAAAATCTACAGATAGTTTTCTAATGACAGACAACCATTGTACCATTGTATATAGAGGCTGGGCAAATACAAGAAGAGTTAGTGCTTGTTCAAATCAAAACACATCATTCAATGCATTTTAACATGCATTTTAGATGCTTTGCACAGTGTTTTTGAAAGACTCCATTTAAATTGACTTCATTGGCAAACTGAGGGCCAATTCCACAGTAGTTTATAAATGAGCCAGTGTAAAGCTATAAGCTTGCTCCCGTGATGAACTACAATCTCATGTTTGGTTAGCTAATTTGTATTGAAGTTATAGTTCATCCCGGGAGGGAGCTTGGAGTGTTGACTACTTTACAACACACACAGGGACCATAGGGAACAAAAGTAGCCACCCTCCCGAAGGAAGCACAGTGTCAGCAATTAAGAGATGATTTGAGGATCTACAGCCGAGTGATACACAAATAAGATGTATTTTTGTGAATAGTTAAGGTACTTTAATCCATATTTAAGAGTTTAACTTCACTTTAACGTACATTGCATTAAGACAGCCTATTTGTTTTTAAAGGCCTGCCAACACACAGAAACAGACAAAAAAATGGACATGCAGCATTTTTTCAGACGCAATGTACTACAACCATGCGTTTTAGTACATTGTGTCTGAAAAATGCTGTTATCACACGTGATGCACTACAACATATGTGCATTGGAGCTGCATTGCCTTGGGGTGCCATTTAAAATGAATGCAAACCACTATTACCGGTAACAGTATTTGCAAAACGTTAATGAGCCTTGGTTTCCTTTATAATATGAACTATTCTCCCCTGTTGTGGAAACAAACGAGCCCGCCCTCCATCTCGTTGTGGCTCTCTAAGATACGTGAGGTGTACACTCTGGAAGATCTGACGGCCTCCCTTGGAAACACCGAAGGGAAGTTCTTGTCCACCTGGGGACCGTGGATCTACTTCCAACACTCCACCAAATACGCAGACCTTATATCAGACTGATGCTGAGGCTGCACTCCTGGGGGACGTGGTGGCCTCCCTTAGTCACACTACCTGAGGGGACCTCCCCTGTCGGGACCCGAGCTCATCAGCTGTCGAAGGTGATGGGTCCTTCATTAGACGGAGACACTGGCAGCGATTCAGGACCATACCCATCTTTCAACCCTTTCCCTCCGCTTGTGCCTAATACTCCCTTCTGCTCACTCTGCTCCTTCCTTGCTAATACCTACCTTCAACCCCAGCACTTTCACCTTGGATGAGGCTGAGTTCATACTTCCCATAACATGATTTCTACACTATAGCTTTGATGACACATTAGGTGTTCCACGGTTCATTACAGTAACGATTTTCACAACGCAAATGTGTACCGACTGCAGATTATCACTTTAATGAAAGTGCATTGAATACTCTTACTAGATACTGTATAAGTTAACGGTTCTGTTTGATGATCACTGAACGGTTATGTATCCACGAAATGCTTCTACTGGAACTGTATGTAAAGAACTGTACTCACATGTGACGTGGTAGTTGCATATGTAACTTTTGCTCGCACATTCATACCTGTAACCTTGTTCTGATGACATGTCAGCTAATAAACAAATTAAAAAAAATAATATGAACTATTCTGCAGGTTTAAAAGGCATTTGCAAATAGTGACTCCAGACTATACAGAACGAATAACAAGAGAGAGAGCAGATAGAACTCAAATGCTGTAATAGACTGGCATTCATAAGTAAAAGTAAGTGATATTTAAAGGCACAAAATAAGTAAAGCCAAGGCTTTTTTTTGTCTTAATAGAGGTGGCAGTACTCTCCTGTCCTGTTCTCCTGTCCAACACTGCCCTGCCTTCCAAAAAATACCCCTATACTCCATTTTTTAAGAATTTATTAATATAGCACTATATTGTATAGCACGGCACAGTATATACTTTGCAATACAACCTTTAGTTGTGGCAATACAAAAGAAGACTAATACTATAGGGGGGAAAAAAGTATATTTTTCACAAACAATTTTTTTTAAATGGCCCTTTCACAATATTGCAGTCTTCCATACCAAACACAGATTAGTCACTGTAAAAGTACACCAGAGCTCCCATTCTAATATTTTAGGGGCCATGATTGTCCCTGGTGGTCTAGCGGAAGAAAAATACAAGTATAAAATAAATTAAAAAGCACTCACCTGTTCTTGGGCTTCTTTCTCCACCATAGTAACAGTGCACATTGGGCATACTATCACTCCGCCGCTGCTGTCCCTCGCCTTCTATTATTAGACACATGGTCTATAACCATACATTTAAGCTGAGAAACTGAGTGACCCCATTCCACAAAGTGCCTGGCTACAGGTAATTGAGTCAGCTTATCCCCGTTTGAATATGTCTGACAATCCTATCTTTAACTTTCTGGGTAGTTTTCCCAACATACAGTGCACAGAGACATTTGCAAATATATATATATATAATATATTTTTATTTTTTACTTTACTTTTAGGGGCTTTGGGGAAATATTAGGGGTCTAAACAGACCCCTGATATTTACCTTTTAAAATAGAAAAATAGATTGAGGATACAGATTCCTCTTTTTCTGTGTCCCCTGTTATCAATGAACAGAAAACCTCTATGAGTATTCCTGTTCATTCATAACATGAGGACATAGTGTGTTTACTATAACTACAACTATGAATGAACAGGAGGTGATGTAGATCACTCCCCATTCATCCATAATTGAAGATATAGTACACATACCATGTCCCTGGAAGGTGGTAATCAATGGTTTAGGTACTGGCTGTCTCCTAGACTGGTCCCTGCAGCCTGTCTCCTCCTCTGCTCCAGCGACAGAATGCCTCTCGGCGTCCTCGCGTTCTGTACTCTGTATAGAATGTGGTGACTCACAGGACCTTAGACCGTTGGAGTGGAGGGAAAGTAAGGCTGAAGGGACAACTCTAGGTGCCAGCCAGATCGCGGTTTGGCTAAGTATATCTCCCTAGAGAAAACAAGTGCTAAGGGCCCATTCACACTGGTGCGTTGTATTAATCGCACTGTTCCATACCACGCAAAACACCTACTGTGTATAAATAGTGTGGGAGGTGCGTTGCATTGCCATTTATTTGAATGGCACCTCAAACACACCTCCTGCCCACGATGCCCTTGATCACGCTGCAACGTGCAGTACTGCAATACAACGCGTTGTGGGTGTGAGGTGTGTTTTTTTCATTCAAATAAATGGCAACGCAATACTGTTAACACACAGTAGATTCCATGTGATTAACACATCCATTGTAAATGAGCCCTTACTCCTTGCAGCTCAGGGGTAGCTCCACTGCAAGGGTTAAGATTTCATTTGCCCCAAGTTCTTTGCTTACACGCAGTTGCAGGCAGGGAATTCCCTGGCTGCAGCTGATTGGGAGCAGTGGAAGGAGTTTCCTACCAGGTTTGGCGAAGCTCAGGTTCAGATCAAACCTGGTCCAAGCTGGAACTCAACCCTAATTGGCTACTTGTGCTCCTTTTCCCTCCCCCTGGCTAATATCTTCTATACTGGGACTGCAAGAGGCTGATACCAGGTCCAATGTAAAAATAAATTTGAGGATATAATAAAAAATACAGAGCTGCAATAATTTGCGTCTTATATATCTGCCTAAAGTTCAACTTTAAGGGAAGGAAAGCAAATTCAGTGTTGGGTGTCTCATACAGAATGGTGTTCACTGCAATCATATACATAGCTTAGCAAAAGGTGTATACCAGCACATACTGTATTTGTGTGCATGCCCTTAGGCCTATTATTAATAAGTTTTTTTCTACCTGAATTATCATTTACTTCTACAGGTAGGAAGATGTGAAATATACTTCCCTGACTCCATATGTTTTTTTGTGATTATTTTGATCTCAGAGAGAACAGTCAGTTCTTAGCCATTGCTGGACTCAAACACCTGTTAAGATAAACAATCTACAGCTAATCAAGTTCAAGCTGTCAAATTCAAGAACACTTGCAATAGTCTATCAGTTTCAGGGTCAGTCACTCTGCATGCTATGTGTGTACAGCTCACCTGCTTTTTTCCAGGACATTGCCATCTTTACATTGTTTTTATTGTGTCTCAGACCTAGAGTTCATTGATACAATTTTTCCATTTAACCAGTTGCCGTCCGCCCATGGTAAAAATACGAGCGGACGGCGGATGCGTCCCAGCGGGAGGACGTACATTCATGTGATTTACTTCCTGCTTGCGTGCGCCCCTAGCAGGTGCATAAACAGGATCCCGCTGGGAATCTAAACAGCCATTACTGGCTGTTACATACAAGCATTTGGGCCCTGTATTGCCACTCCCCCCTCCGCCGGTTATGCCAGGCTCCGCTGTCCCCCGTGAGCCCGGGACCAGCACAGCAGCTGCCTGTACAGAGAACGTAGGAGAGATCAGCATACCCCGCCTTTAGCTGTCATTTCTCTGGCTGAGAGCCAGAGAAGAAGCTGGTGAATCAGATCTCTGCTTCATCAGCTTCTTTTGGGGTCCCTAGGTGACATTAGGGGTCTTATGGACCCCTGATGTCTCCATAAAGAGGACCTGTCACTGTGTATTATCTAACTAGCTTGTTAGCCCCCTTATGTGATAGTGTCAGGATATCGTGCATGGGTGTGCCCACACCGCATGCAGGTATCTATACGGGTGACCACACCAGATAATGCTTATGAACGTAACTAAATACAAATAGCAAAATCACAGACAGACAATAACAGTGCTAGTGAACCTGGGGAGCTACAGATCAGGAGACCTCGGGGGACGGAGTCAGGGTCCAAGGAGATAACAAGGTACCGGCAACAGGATTGAGAACAGGATTCAGGCAACAGAATACAGGTTAGGGCGACAATACTGAGGCACCAGCCTCACTGTGAGAAGGGGCTAAATACCCTCCCAGGCCAGCACCAGGTGGAGACTAATTGCTGACAGCTGGAGACACCTGCAGGTGAGCACCGGAATTGCAGGACCAGGTTCCAGCGCCACTTCGAGGTGCTCTGGTCCCTGACAGATATCATAAAGAGGACCTGTTTTAACCCCTTGCCGTCCGCCCATCGTAAAAATACAGGCGGACGGCAGATCCTTCCCGGCGGGTGGACGTACATGTACATGATTTTTGTTTTCTGCTTGCGGGCGAGCAGAAACCTGCCGGGAAGGTAAGCAGCTGTTACCGGCTGTTTTATACAAGCGTTAGAGCCTAGAGCTATAGAGCCGGCCGATCGCTTATATGACTTCGCATGGCGTCAACTCTTACCCCCACCCGCCGCGCACCACCCATCGTTGTCCTTGCCGGTTATCCAGGGCACCGCTGTCCCCTTGCGGTGCCCGGGACCGAGAACAGCGGCTGCTCCTACCTGCTCTGAGAGAAGGAGAGTCAGCATTTCCCCATCGCTGATCTCTCCTCATTAAGTGTAAAATTGAAAAAAAAGTAAAAATAAATATTAAAGTCTAATATTAAAAACAATTAAAAAACACCCAAAAAGGTTTTAAGTCCCCCGCCCCCACGTGCAAGCACTTATACATGTAAATATGCGTCGGGTGCCCCTACGTGCAAAAACAACGAATACGCCCCACATGTTACATATTGCCGTGAACGTCGCCATGAGAGAAATAGTTCTAGGCCCATCAATCACTGATAACACTAAACTGATAAGCGGTTAAAGCTTTTAAAGCGTCACCTATGGCCAATATTAGGCATGGCAGTTTTTTGCGATATTGTGGGCGCACACAATTTTAAAGTTTGACATGTTTGGTGTCAGTTTACCAACATGACCCCGTCTTTAATATTTTAACAAAAAATTGGGTAATAATAAATGTTTCATAACGTAACGTAGGGAAAATAGGTTTTTAAAAAAAATTCCGGTCCTTTTTTCATTATATAGTAAAAAATAAAACCCCGCAGTGGTGATTAAAAACCACCAAAAGAAAGCTTGATAATAAAGTTAAGTGTAAAAAAAAAAGTAAAAAAAAAAAAAAGACATATTATAAATAAATAAAAAACACCCCAAAAATAATAATAAGTCCCCCGCCCGCACATGCACATAAGCGTAAATTCACGTTGGGTGCGCATACGTGCGAAAACAATGATTACGCCACACATGTTACATATCGCCACAAACGTCGCAGTGAGAGCAATCATTTTAGGGCCATCAATTACTGATAACACTAAACTGATGAGCGGTAAAAGCTTTTAAAGCGTTGTCTATGGCCAATTTAAGGCATGGTATTTTTTTGAGATTTCGCGGGTGCATGCGATTTTGAGGTTCGACATGTTTGGTGCACATAAAAGTAAATTCACATCGGGTGCGCATGCGTGCAAAAACAATGATTACACCACACATGTTACATATCGCCACAAACGTCGCAGTGACAGCAATCATTTTAGGGTCATCAATCACTGATAACACTAAACTGATGAGCGGTAAAAGCTTTTAAAGCGTTGCCTATGGCCAATTTTAGGCATGGTAGTTTTTTGCGATTTTGCGGTGCATGCGATTTTGAGGTTCGACATGTTTGGTGTCTATTTACCCGACGTGACCTTAAATACTCTTGGGTGTAAGCTATCCGCTCCTATTATTTATTCACATTGATTTTTTCTAGCCTTTGTTGAACCCCGACTACCATCAACCACTGAGGTATGTTATGCACAAAGCTACTCACCTTTTTGTTATATCCATTAAATCTATCTTTTTTGTGAGTAAATACTTGAGAAAAAGGATGAAGTGAAAAACTCAGCCTTCTCATTTGTGATTCATCTCCCATACTCTTCTTTTATCGGACCAACCTGTTCTTGTCTTAGCTTTTTTCGTTTATATATTGGAGAACTAATTTGGGATTCTGCTTACTGGCTGTTACAATATGTTTTTCTATTTTTAACTGCTTGAATAGCACTTTTACATCTCTTATTACCGGTGAAACTCGAATAATTAGAATATCGTGCAAAGTTCATTTATTTAACTAATGCAACTTAAAAGGTGAAACTAATATATGAGATAGACGCATTACATGCAAAGCAAGATAATTCAAGCCGTGATTTGTCATTATTGTGATGATTATGGCTTACAGCTCATGAAAATCCCAAGAACCCCAAATCCACAATCTCAAAAAAGTAGATTATTACATGCAATCAATAAAACAAGGATTGTACATAGAACAATATCGGACCTCTGAAAAGTACAAGCATGCATATGTACTCAGTACTTGGTTTGGGCCCCTTTTGCAGCACTTACTGCAATTACTTTTGCACGATATTCTAATTATTCGAGTTTCACCTGTATATTCCTTGTAGCTCAGGAATGCCAATGTTGTCCCTTCCATCTTATACTTTGTCAACTTCCTCTCACGGATATGTTGCTTTACCGTTCAATTCAGCCACGCAAGTTTAGCTCTTGTTCTTTTATTTGTTGCCCTGTGGTATGCACTTGCTGATGTTATAGTGTTATATATTCTTAAAACAATCCCACTTATCCTCAATGTTTTTTCTTTGAAATAATTGGTCCTTTTTGGTATGATACAGTAAATAACACAGCTTATCAAAGTTTGCCTTTTTGAAGTTTAGTGTTCTGTTCAAACCAACATGTTTGGGTTCTACTAAATGTATATTAGCATCAGAGTGAGGTTTAGCCTGGAACATTTCCTCCCAGCTCTGCTCCAAAACCTGGATTTAAGGACCATTCACACCAATTCCAGTAAGTTCCAGCCAGGGGCGTAACTAGAAATCACAGGGCCCCATAGCAAAATTTTGTATGGGGCCCCGTGATTGCTAGTTATGCCACTTGCAGAGCCCCAGCGGAGAGTGACCCTGCAGAGCCCACCATAGACTCTCTATGGTGGGCTCTGCGGGGTCAGAGATCTCTTACCTGTCAGCGCCTCTGTGGTCGCCGGTAAGATAATAAGTACTATCCTTGTCGCACTCCTTACCGATATGTCCCTTGTAGTGGGGGGTGCTCGCAGTGACCGCGGATGGCGCAGCGAATGTCAGCAAAATTGTAGAAATGTCACCAGCACACCAATCCTTTTAAGATAGCAAAAGCTTCATTTATTGAAGTTTTTTGTCATATGACCAAACAAGCGCTTTGGGGACCGCGCAGGGTCCCTTCATCAGGCTTTAGCCGGGCCCCGACTCCTGTTCCGTCCCCGGGCCCCGCCTCCTCTGCTATCGACGGGCCCCCGCCTTCTCTTACATCACTGGCCCCACCTGCTCTTAGGTCGATGGCCAGTGATGTAAGAGGAGGCGGGCCCCCCTCCTCCATTCCGAACACCGCTCTCATCTGCCGCAGCGGCAGGCTGTCACTGACACAGCTCCGCAGCGGCTATGAGGGGAGATGCGCCGTGGCCGCTGCTGAGCTGTGTCTGGGACAACCAGCAACCCCACATGCCATAGCAACCCATGCCATAGCAATCGCTATGGCGATTGTTATGCCACTGGTTCCAGCACATGCTGGCAAGCACTGGAATTGGTGCAAACAGGCCCTTAGGGTCATTTGATAGCTATGGTTATAAAGTTTGTTTGTTTCTTAGTGTCTAGTGCAGCCTTTCCCAACCTATGTAAATACATTCAGGCATTGGGTAACCCCTGCTAAAAAATATCTTTAATGTTCATGGCGCAATAGCATGATCAGTCAATTGTAGATACAGAAAGTGGCAGATATAATATCCATGTATTATGATAAAGTCCATTTACTATATATAAATGCTTGTCTGATTAATAAATACTTGTTCTTCAGTACTCTGCATTTGCTGTCTCACCATCTTCTGGCATGCTAGGCAGATTATTCTGGCATGCTGGGCAGAAATGCCTACATTAACAGATTTTACAAACTCTTTTGTATACCGTATATATGATACTTCTCATTCGACACAAAAAAAGTGCAGCATCAAGTGTCAGGTCATACAGATGCTAGCTACTGACTTTAGTAACAGGTCTCCCTAGAAGGACAGCACTGGAGGAAATGGATGCCACTAAAGTGTCTGGTAATCTCTCAAATGTCACCATGACATTTATCCCTGTCTTCAATGTGCAAGAGCATACTGAGTTTAATAGGACAAGGAACTCAGGCAGCAACTTCTGACAGCTTCAGGAAAAGGATGGATTTCATGTCTTTGAATTATCCTATGTTTATTTTAACAGACTAACGTGTTTCTAGAGGTCTGACTCTGAACATTACATAATACAATTGGTTTCCAATTCATATATAAAACTTTTATCCAAAATGTTCTGAAAACAGATTTCCCTGTATACAACTCTATTCGTTTTTGAAATCTTCATTTCGGTGCACCTCTTGTATCGGTGCATCCCTAATTTACACTAACATGGAATCGTGGTGCTGGTGACATCTGTATTGGAGTTCTGTTGTGAGCGGCGCCATCCGCAGTCATTACGAGCACCCGTTACTTTTGGGATATCGGGTAATGAGTGCGGCAAAGTATATGGATATTGCTTTATATAGTATATATCTGGGGACCTGTGGCACACTGGCAAGTTGTGATTAACTCCAAATATATGCGTCGTGTATACTTTACAAAAAAATTGCCGCGAGGTGCTACAGTGTTCGGGTTTGGCTTGAAGAAAAGGTGGCAACCCTACTCTAGTATCTCACAAAAAATGGAATACTATCCATAAAAAATATTAGTATGCTCACAGTACATGATATTGCAGCAGAAACCAGTTGTCTATATTTCATTTGATGAATTTATATCATAGTGGTGCCTAGGCTAACATGCTAACAACACCCACACTAAGTCTGGGTGCTTTATCTTAAAGTCGCTATGCATCCTTACTTCTGGATTGCAGTACCCTGAATGTAGGGTGGCAACTGGGTATTATTGCTCATTATACAAAGTATGTGTGCAAAGTACACCCTAATTTGAGTAACTGTACTGTGGTTACGATGTTTTGCAATTTCTATCATTTAATTTATCCTCCTAGTCAACATTCTGGGATTTTCAGATCCCATAATGGGGAGGGGTTGCAAATAAAGTTTTAAAAAACCATTCATAAATAAGTTATCTTTTTGTTGGCACTAGACTGCTGACATTTTCAAGCTGTGTCTGCTTTGACCCCTCTCTTTGTTTATTCTTACATACAAATGGTTCATTAGATACTACATAGTATTATTTTAAGTAAGAACTAGGGGTGAACTTAGTGTCCTTTCTGAACTTTTTGGACATCGGCAAAAGTTGCTCTACTAATGTCCCATAATGCATTGCAAGGAGACATCATTGGCCAAAGTGTGCACATGGCCTCTGGTCAGGAGCAAGACTTTGGCCAATTATTGTTTTGACATAACTTTCAGCCCACACAACGTAAAAGGCTGCTCTCCCAGCAGTCCTTTGTTAGTGTGTTGGAGTTTAGTGTGAGTAACAGCTGACATTTGTTTAGGGAGAGAGTTTATTAGTATAGTGTAGTGTGCTACTATATTCAGTGCTATATACAGTTAGGCCGGGTTTACACCTGGGCGTAGCATAGGCACGATTTTTCTGCTCATTTTTTTCGCGTTTTTTTCGCACGTTTTTCCGTTCAGTGAAATCGCGTTTCACTGGCGGTATGATTTTTTAAAAATGTTCCTTTATTTTCTCTATTTTGTAAAAAAAATTTTTTTTAACTTTCAAACTTCCCGCCGGTTCCGCCCCCCCCTGCAACGCGGCCGCTCGCAAGGGACAGAACCCGGAAGTCGGCAGCCGCCGGAGGACACAGCGGGGATCAAGGACAAGGTAAGTCCTACGCTGTATTCCCGAGTGTGGCTCGGGGTGGTTAACCCTATGCCATCTTATGCCAGGAAAGGTTGTAACAACTGCACCACCCTGCTCTATGTCATTTGGCATGCAAAGCATACACATGTGCCTCACCTAGCACATGTACCCAACCTGATGTTGCAGTGGATCCTGGATAGGTACCCTGGGTTACAGGATCATCAGATCTGGACAGACCAGAAGAGTGGGTAGCCATTTCAGGCATTCATTCCTAGACAGTGTTCAGCTGGATGAAATTCAGTGGGGACGCTATCTGCTCGCAAACCACATGATTTGTTACAAGCCCATCTGGTGGAACTCTGCCATGGCCATGCTGCATCTGCTGCACATTCATTATGTGCCATAAACAAGTACCTGTGTGAATATGGCACAAGGAGAGGCTTAGGGGGAGCTTGGGTTCCTTTTCCCCATGTCAGTGGGCTCAAACAGGAGTACACCTCTACTGAAACACACACTGCCTGGCATTATAGTCAGGGCAATCCAGGCACAGAAGCAGTACAAAGCAGGGGACTTCCTGGTGTCTCATGGCCCACTTTATCCAGATCCATTCCTGTAAGGCCACAGCAGGCACAGGTGGAACACCAGGAGGAGTATGGCTGCCTTGCTGGTGTTGAGCAGAGGAAAACATGGGGCAGGCTTCCAGGGGTGGGTTTTATCCCTCACAAGTGTATTGTTTCTGGCAAGTGAGAAGTAGCTAGCATCCATCTAGGTTACTTCAACCTAGGTGGACAATAACTAATCCATAGTGCTAAGACCCATATCATCTGAAGCATATGTGCATTTGATGTAACATTGGTAGGTTTCCCCATAATTCCCAGCCCCTCTGACCCAGGATGTCACATTCACCTAATTTCTGATTCAGCACCAGGAAATGCATTTGCAGCTGGGGTTGGCTATAGCTTTTTACATTTTAATACAGCCATACAGAACAATTCAACAAATGAAGACAATATATATTTCAGACAGATGGAAAAACACCAATTAAGTCAGTTATATATTTATTAACACATCATGAGAAGTATTTTAAAATGCAGCTAGATACCAGAATCTGTCTTAATATCAACATCTAATTTTTCCTTTGCAGTAGAATGTGGACTTACAGAGGGAAGGACAACGCTAGGAGCCAATTAGGCCTGCTACTTGCACATTTACTGACAGATAACATGCTGTCAGAAAAAAAGTGATGAACTCATCAGTCTGCTGTTACTCCTTCATTGTGCAATCACAGGCGTAGGGCTGGGAAGATACCTAGCTGTATTGCAGAACCTTAGTAGAGGAAACTCAGGCCCCTAAACTGGCTGTGCTATCCTGGCACAACCATGTAAATCTAGGGACTGGATGGATAGAAATACAAAACCTTTAGCAGGTAAAACAAGTTTTTCATTTTTATTTGTTTTTATATTATGGGGATGTTGGAATGCATCCTCTGATGGACTCATGCTGGGGGCAGCAGCACAGACATATGTGGCTTTGGGGACCTCCTCTGCATTGTTAGCTGCAGGGCTTGGAAGTTTGTGCATGACTTCTTGCTCTGTAGTACAGCCATGCCCTACTTTTGTAGCCTGCATTAGGAAAGGCTTGAGAAGTTCCAGTGTTGAAAGAAAATGTTATGATCTGGCAGTCAGATTGAAATACCTCTGGAGGAAGAAGGGCAATGCTTCGCCTAAATAGCCATGGACACATGTGTCCAGCAGCCATTGAAAAGACTTGGTGAATAGGGACTGATACTCATTTGTGTTTGGTTGATTAACAGAAATTCACTTTGATTGCAGTACAGGGTAGGGCTCCCAGAGATGAAGCTAGTACATAGCTGCTGGAGAGTGTGTTACCACAGGGTAGTCTATGACTAAGCCCAGGATTGGGTGAAATGCATCAGAGGGGCAGAGCTTGGATGGGACACAGTGGGTGCTGCAGATTCTTCATTAAAGTGTTCCAGCGTTACATAGGGGGTGATTTACTAACCTAAACACACGCACGCACTAGGTGCGTGTGATTTTTACACAGCAAAACGTATTTATCAACCAAAAAGTCTCTAAAAGCATATTTCCACTAATGCCATATATGGAAAAATCATGCACATGATGCATATATAATGCTGCTTCACAGTTTAGACAAAAATGGTTAGCTCATGCATTTACATTCCTGCATTCATCAACGCAAGCAACACAACATAGAGCTAATTTACACAACATCACCTTGCAAATTCATGCAGGGCTTTGCACAACACACCTGCTGGGTGTGTACACACTACAAAGGTGTTTAGATTCCACCCATAGATCATGCTGGGAGGGAACACACTACAGAGGTGTATACATGTTCGTGGTGTGTTTATAAGGTTAGTAAATCAACCCCATAATGTGTGGCCAGTGTTTTCCAGGTTTGAACCACAGGGTAGTGGTTTGGCTTTTAAAGGAACAGGTATATTATTATGTATTGCGTTATATGCAAGATCATGAGAGCTTTAGGAACCAGAAAACTAATATTGAAGACTTTAGAAAGGTTGCTTTTGCACCCAGTGTTGCAGATTAAGTTCATATATATGTATTTTAACTATATATTTAGCTGCTTGCCTATAGGTCAGCTTTAATGGTAACTGAAGGTAACTGTCAGGACACATGTATGATTAAAGCTCTAAGGTGCCAACATTGTGCACAATATTGTGCCGGTGCATGGACGAAGATGATATGTGCATGTCCATTTCAAGCTATGGCGCCAAACAGCCTATTTAAACTTGCATCCTGCATGTGTTCAATGCTGAGACATCTTCAACTAGTTCCCTGTATCAGTGTATCTGACTCCTGCTTCTGCTTCCTGTGCTTGACCTGGCCTGAACTTCCAACTCTGCTGACCTCCGCCGATCCTTGTGACCCTGGCTTGTTGTTTGAACACCGCTTCGGTCTGCTGATTTGGGACTGCTTCTCCCACAAAGCTTTGACCCAGATTGTCGTGACCAGCTCCAGTCTCCTGATCCTGTGCTGCATCGCCTGCTAGTTACTGATTCGACTTGGCTCTCATTACGTTTACCCCTAATATCACTGCTTAGGTTCTGGTGGTCATCCTTATGCACGGTCTTCCATATCCAGGCACCTGCATTGCCAGCCCTGGTGTCTTCAGCATCTCCACCTGCTTGCACTCATGCCTCTCTCTCTGTCCCTCTACCTCCTGTCCCACTATCAGCAGCGCCCGGACAAGAGCAGCAAGAGAAGGCCCTCCGCGTCACGTCAGACTCATACCCAGGTACGTGACAGTAACTGTAGTTTTGTATCATAATTCAGCATGCCACCTCCATCACCTCTGTCATCAAATTCATATGATATGAACTCACTTCCCTCCTTCCATGGCTTTGAGGTTATTTCCCTGTGGTGCTATGATGTTAGGTGAAAAGTTGAGTGTACACTTAACCTGGGTGCAGAAATCTCTAAATCTAGACTTTGTGCATATGCAACTTTCAACTAACAACCAGAGGACTACACAGAGATAAACTCTACCCAGCTCTGCGCAGACTGGAAAGTAAGAAGTGCCAACTGTATGCATTTTAAGACTGTAATAATATTGACGGCTTTGATAGTCAGAGGATACTATAAATGTCACCTCACAGCAACCAGGTAGACTTTAAAAGGGCTACGGAAAGACCAATTATAGACTAATTCATCATAAGATATGTCCACTTTCACAGTTTGTGCTTCAGCTATTAAGTCTTCAAATCATACCATTTTAAATCTGCATAACGCAAGTTCAAAGTTATGCATTACATAAAAATGAGGGAAGAGTATGTAATAAGAGCCATGATTTATTTTATTTTTTTCTCTCTGGTATTTTTTCCAACAACGTTGCCAACCATATGTGTTTTATTTTACTTCCAAGAGAACATATAATTGCAGACTGCTGTGAAATTCTTCTAGATGCATGATCCCAGTACTAGAAATGAAGATGAAAACTGAACTCCACACAGTTCTTTAAAAATGTATTACCAATACTCTTAAATGCAGCTAGTGTAAGGACCTCAATCTGACTTGGTCACTAACATGATCTCGCTGTCTGTTGGGCTAATGTGTATCTTAGAACTAAGTAAAAAAAAAAAAAAAAAAATGAAAACCTTTTGCACATAAAACATCTCCCATATATGTATTTTAATTGCCTCAAGCTTGTAAAACACAAGCAAGTTAAACACACAACTGCAACCGAAGCTTTTTTTGGGAAAGTAGCGGCAGAATGGGTAACATTAAGAACCGTTAGGTTCCTATTATTGACCCCATTGGAGATTTTCCCCTCACTCTTCTGTCACTGACACTACAGTCTCCCCATCCAGCTCTTAGCAACCTGGGAAGCTCTGGCTGGTATCCCGCTAGCATACACATGTCCCCGCCCGCTCTGGTTGCCCCTACACATCTCCCTGCCCTCTTGCCAACCTTGGAAGCTCTGGCTGGCGTCCTGCCCAACTCCTGGCAACCAGTACTGTCCAGAACATCCCTGATCCATGAACTATTTCAGTGGAAAGATGCGTGTAAACGCGTGTCATTTTAATCATCTACATAAACAAAGCATCTAGCCTGACAGATTTCACAGACAGATCTCTGTAGCAAGTGTGACTGAAGCTGTAATGTGGCGTTATTAGCTCGTTTTTCATCTGAGTGTTTTGTATTGCTATATACATAAACAGTATATTTATTTGTGAATAGTTTTAGATAAGACATTGATTGTAGTCAGGGGCATAACTAGAAATCACAGGGCCCCAAAGCAAATTTTGTATGGGGCCCTGGGATTTCTACTTACGCCCCTTGCGGAGCCCACCGGATATCCCAAACATCCCATCTGAGAGTGACCCTGCAGAGCCCACCATAGACCCTCTATGGTGGTCTCTGGTGGGCTGGGAACACCCCTTACCTGTCAGCTCCGATCCGCTGTCAGCCTCCTCCACCACCAGGCCCCGCCTCCTCCATGGTTTCTGGCAGGCCCCACCTCTACCGCAGCCAGGCCCAGCTGCCACCGCTTAGCCCCGCCTCCTCCACAGCTACTGATGAGGACCATGCCACTGCACAGATCACTGACAGGTTTTCAGTGATCTGAACAGCGGCACATTCCTCCTCACAGCTATCAGTGACAGCCAGCGACGCCATAGCAACCCAGGCATCAGGGGGCCACTTTGTTCCTCATCCTGGTCGGGCCCCCCTGTGCCCCATAGAGGCCTCCTGGGTTGCTATGGCTATAGTTCTGCCTCTTGGCACTTCTATTTTTTGTGTATGGAGAAAGAGGGAAGGGAGCTTCAGGGTTAAATGAATAGGACAGAATTACCTCCAATATATTCAGAACTGGCAGACTCTCTAAATGTGCCTTTCTCTCCAGGTGAGCTCCAATATCTAATTACCTTATGGTATCAGGAAATATTTTTTTCCACTGTTGGAGCAAATTGAAGTAGCGTTCCGTTTTCATGCCTTATTAGGGTTTTTTTGCCTTCCTCTGGATCAACTGTGGGCATAGCATTCTGTTTAGGTTTTTCTTTCATTTTTTTTTTTTTTTCTTTCCCCCCTCCTCTATGGGTTGAACTTCATGGACTTGTATCTTTTTTCAACCCAACTACATCACTAAAAACAGACTATCAGGGACGGTGCTCAGGGGACCAGCTGATTCTGCAGGAAACTAAAACATTTCAACATCAAGGAGCAGCATCCATTGTAAGGGATTTCATCAGCATTTAAAATGGCTTAAAAACTTTTGTATTTAATATCACTTAAAAATACTATAGGAGTCATTTATTCCTAACTGAAGAGAGAAGCTGATTGGTCGCCATGCACAACTGCTCCAGTTTATGTCTGCTCCAGGTTAATAAATTCCCCCCCCTAGGTATTCACATTGGGCCCAAATCCTACTCCATAGAAGCCATAGTTCGATACACTGCACTGATAAAAGTAAAAAGCCTGAAGCAGCTTTATGTAGTCTGGAATAAATGGATATATAATATTGATATATTCACACTCTACACAAGCTATTCTGGATGTGCATTGAGGACTTGATTGCTTTGGCCCCTTCAACACCTGTATGGTTAAACTGTCCAAGTGGATAAAAGTTAGATATAATGTATAATTTAGATTATTTAACAAGGCAGTGCAACTATGTATTGCTTCTGAAGATTCCAAATTCATCACCCAGTTTTTTTTTTTATTATCTAAAAATATACATAGATCAAAAATGTACATTTCTTACAACATTGTTAAAAAAAAACCTATACATACAAATTAGGGCAGTTTAAAAGTGGTAAACTAATCTTACATTTTAGGAAATGTCTTGCTATTTTTTTTTTAAGGCAAGGACATGCACAATTATACAGATCCTTTAAAAAAGGTAAAAATCATTTGTTTTAAAAAATATAGTTTCTTTTCTAGTCAACGTTTAAGCCCTGAGGAAGAACTGGCTAAAATATATATATTAAGCTTTCCACAACTGCCATTTTGTAAATTCTACTAAGGGTGTATGTACAGTTTGGTCAAATTCCAAAGGCTGAAAGTTTTTGTAAATTACAATTTTTCCAGGGCTCCACAGTTTTTTTCCCCAATACAATATTCTGGGCAAGTCTAGTTGTTTTCCTGTGACTGTATGGTTGCCTGTAAAAAAAAAAAAAAAATTGATTAGGTATACAGAACAACATTTTATGTTCAACTGTTTTTATTTGCATTGTTGTTGTTTTAACATTTTCTATCTCTCATAGGGGAATACACTGGTGGAGGTCAGGTGTGATCTCTGTACAGATATATTTTCATCAAAATAATGAAACATTGGAATATCACTAATCTGTATCTATCAGCACTCCATATGCATTGTCATACATCGTTTATCTTGTCCAGATGTAACGCCCCATTCACACCTAGGCGTATTGTAATATGCGCGTCTGTCACGCGGTTTTTTTACCGCGATTCGCGGTAAAAAAGTCGCGTGATTCCAAAGGCTACTTGGCTGTATCCCAATGGAAAACGCCCTACAAAACGGCCCAAAGTAGTCCCGGGACCTTTTCAGGCGTGGGCCGTTTTGTAGGGCGTTAGGGACGGGCGGAAATACGGGGAGGTGGGAACGAGGGCATTGACTACAATGCAATTTATATTTTTGACCGTTTTGTAGAGCGTTCGTCGAGCGTAGCACGCCCTACAAAACGGTCAGGTGTGAACGCAGCCTTAAGGTTGAGTAAAGAATGCAAAAAACATTTTGTTGTAGTTAAAAAAATTAAAAAATATAATAATCCTGTATGCAGAAATCGTATTGTTGAGGTCTGTTTAACATAACCTAGTCTTAGACCCACCTTTTTCAAAATAACAGCAAGAAAATAAGTTGAGCTTCACCCTCTCAAACTGGCCAATTCTGGTGGAATTGACCATTTGCATTTTTCTTTGGTGGGGAGGGGGGAATTATTCTGTTACCCAAGAGGGACCAGGTTTTTAGGAATATTCAGAGTTAAGGACTTGTTACAGGATAACAATTTAAAACACCGTTAAACCTTTGTCAACGTATTACACATGGAAGCTGAGTTTTTTTTCTGGTTCAGTCCACCACAGCCAAGACAAGCAGAGGAGGAATGACCAGGAGCCAAAAACAAACAAACAAAAAAAAACAAAACAACTTTCTCCACATGGTCCTCCAGCTGCTTAAAAATTATATAGACACTATAAAAGTCACAATCCATGTAAAATGGTGGGCATTTTTCGAAAAAAATAAATAAATGTGTGTTTAAATTATATTCAAGACCCTGGAGTGCTAGGCAGCACTAATTTCCTCCAGTTCTGTGGATGTGCACTTCCTCTGCCTGTCCAACCAAAACACATCAATTTTCTTTTACTCTTCATATTCTTACATCTATTTACACTCACCACTGGAGCCCGCTCTCCATATTTGCTCCAGAATGTCATTTTAACTGTGTTTTTGTGCCCTGTTCGTTGGTCAAAAGTATGACAGTGGTCAAATGGAGGGCTATACAAGTGGAGGCTCACTGCTGGCTCTGTGTGGCTTGGATTCTCCACTCGGTGAAGGCCAATGGAATCTAGGAAGAAGATTACCAGGTTAATTAGATAATTACCGGGTTTATAGCAATCACGTAATCAGTTTTCTTTGTCCTGACCACTCTAAACGAACTTTAGCAAAAAAATAAAGTCACAAACTAAGTAAAATAATTATTATATAGGCTGTTACAGATCATTACTGACTACAGAAGATGCAAGAATTAGCAAATGCACCAAGCGTAAACGGTCATCTTGAACACAGAAAAATAGGGATGTTCGGATACTTGGCATTTTCATGAGAACTACCAGAGTTGCAGCTGCGCTTAGGCCCTAGCGCCCCACCACTGTCTTGAATAGCTTGCACAGTGCTCCTCACCACTGGCACTCGTGCCACTCGGTGTCCGCCAGGTCTCTGTACCCATCCCCAGAGGCCTCAGGACCCGAGGTGCAAGGGAGGCCTCCTCACACACAGTCTCAACTCAGGTACGTGACAGAACCTTTGGCCCGAGAGCCAGGGGAGGGGAGACTACACAACCAACCCACCCATTCATGGTTGCGAGATCTCTGTAGGTTAAAAAAAAAAGCAAACTGTGCAATGGTGCCACATGGTTTGGCAGGTATGGGGAAAGATGATTAATCCTAAATGACATGGTGGCACACCTTTTAGCATCTTCCTTCTCAGCTCTCAGCATTCAGTCACATGACATCTCAGACCCGCAAAAAAAGGCTGAAAGCCTCCCCCCTGGCAGACACTGTATTCACAAGTCTGTACATGGAGCAGATCACTATGAAATCCCCCAGTCCACTCATTGCCTGGTCTCTCTCACCCGTAACACAAACTAGGTCATACTCCCTTCTTGCCTCAGTAGCTTATTTCTTATCTGTTGCCTCCTGAACCACCACTGCATTTTTGTTCGGAGATGAAGATGAGGAAAAAAAAAAATAAGTAGTTGTGTTACCACAACCCTTTGGTATCCTGCAACCCAAATCCTGTGCTCTTCTCCTTGACGCAATGCCATTTGAGGATTGTGTAAAGAAGGAAAACAGTGCCTTTGTTTTTTTTCTGCATGGCCATCTCACTGTATCGCCAACATTTGAGTTGAGAGCAGGTACTCTCCCAACACAGCACTGTCAGCCTCTGAATGCATGGACTGGTGTATTGGTGGGAGTAAGTTGTGTCCTAAGCAAAACTCTTAAACTGGCCTCTGGCCAGGGTGCAGCTATCCAACCTCTGAATGGAATTTGCCAACACATTTCCCTGGGGCACTGAAGAAACAAAGTGAAAATGTGTGCAGTTACCTGCTGTACAGTCTGAAGGTAGTTTGAGATGTTTGCAGTCACCACAGAAGATAAAAATATATTTTAAGAATGTGCCATCGTTGCAAAGGCTGCCAAACGGCTAGAACATTTCACATTTGACAGGAAAAATAAAGTGTTATAATGCCATAAACACTATTCTCGCTCAACTGCATTTTTTCAGCAGACAAGCCGCACAAGATTATTTTTTTTACCCTGAGATGGTATACAAGTTGTTGTACAGGAGAGTGCACAGGTATCCAGTGATCTGGATCAAACTAAACTATTCATTCAATCAATTCACACAATGTGTTCACCATTTCCATGCGTTGTTTGCTTCTTTTTACAACTAAAATGTATTGATTAGGTTCACTAATAGATATTCACGTCATTAAAACATTTTTTGCTTGTAAAATTCAATTTACTATAATTACTGGCAGAACTTTACTGCTCAAAACAATTACCATAAAAAAGGTTGGCAGTAACTTTGAAGGCTTATGAGATACATACTGCTGAGAGCAGAAATACGAGTCATTTAAGGTGGAGATAGTTTATCGATTCATAAAATATATGGGCTTACAGTGGTTAAAAAGTTACTTAGTGCAAACAAATAGATTCAACTTCTAGCCAATACATTACAAGTGGCTGTTCATAAAGACCTTTAAAATAGGCTTTGTGAACTGACCCCAAATGATGATTGTACAAATCATTTGTCATCATTTGTAAAATCATTGCTTAGAAAAGGGGAATACAATTAGCAAAAAAAAATTATCATCATCATATATATATATATATATTTTTTAAAGTCTTATAAAAGTCTTTTTTTTTACTTTATAGAAGACTTCTAATTTTCTACCACTTAAAATTTAATTACTGCTCAATTGCAAAAAATGTATGACAATTCAAACTGAAGGAGAAATTAATGTATTGTATGGTTAGGTTAAAATATTTATAGTCATGTGTACAAAAATATAAAATTGTTTATTCAATTCTAACCAGCATAGGACAATGCACATAAAAAACTAGGTTAAAGTCACTTTAGCAATAGTACAAGTGATTGGCTTGTACAAAGGGAGTTTCCTCATACTAGATGTACAAATACGTAAATAATCAATAATGTTACCTTGAACATAAACCCTTAGGATATCAGTACGGTTGAGGATTATGTAACAGTTCAGGCACAGTATGGTTGTAACCTATGCAGAAGTTAAGCTACTTGTAGCAACTGTAGATAAATTGTTTATCAGGCCTTCTAAATGCTGTTATGTAGAACACAGACAGATAACATTATTGCATAACACAATGATATCATTTTGCTGTTAAAAGAATTCTGTGAATATAGAACTTTGTAGTTGCTTCTGCTGACCTCTTATAAAAAAAAAAAAAAAAAGGGTTGTGGCTTTACTACCAAAAAGAACACACCAAC
>NW_017306685.1:345627-354659 GCF_000935625.1 Nanorana parkeri | reverse complement strand
CGCCCCTATAAAAAAAAAAAAAAAAAAACGTTTGTGGCTTGACTACCAAAAGGAACCAACAACCTGACTGCATGTTTGTCACACCAACCAGTGGAACCAGGATGACCACCCTAGGTTCACATATAAATATTATCTATGTATTTCTTTATATTACACCTTGTAAAAAACATTTATCAAAAACTACAGTAGCGTCATAAGTGGACCAGGGTAAAAATCAGTCACGTCTTTGATTTGCCATAAGATTTTCAATGTAGATTTGCCTGATCTGCAGTAAATCACAAAACAGGAATCAAAGCAATCATGACTCGTGTTCTGTAGCATTCTCCACAGTTCACACAAAGCCAGTTACATTCAAATAACATTCGGATAATAACTCAATTGGTTTGTGAAGCTATTCCCTCACCCCTAGCATGCATCACTTTCTGGATTTGATCACCTGCTTACTAAAACCTTCTAGTAACCCCCAAATGGAGAAGTACCAAGTCTTTTTCTATTACAGTAACAGTATATATAACTTACCATTAATATATGCACACTGATTCACCTTGAGCACCCCTTCAGATTTTTTCACCATTGCTCCATTTGTTTTTTTCTGTGGCCACTCATACATTGTCTCCTTCAGGTTGCCCTGCAGAATCTTCAAGAAGCAGTGCGAGTTGGTGTGATCGTGTATACTGCTGCATTGCGGAAATGGGAAAATAGCTTAAAATTGTGTATCAAAGAGGCACCTGTTACTTTCAGCTGTGTGGTAAATTGGAACTTAAAAATTTATGCAGTTGATGCATTTGGTAATACTGTAATAAAATATACATTTTATATATTACTTTCTTGGTTTCTTAATGTAAATCATACATTAAGAAAACAGGAATGCACAAATCTCAGGAGCTCCGTAAGCTCCTTAAAAATGACAGCTGCCGCCTAACTTTTGAGATTTTCTCTAGTCGAGCTGGAAAAGTGTCTGTACTTTGTTTCTGAACATCCCTACTGTGAAGTGTTTTCCCCAAAGCAACTAGCAGGTTGGGGAGAAAGCAGCCGGCTGAGAATAACTACCCTACACCAATAGTATAGTATGGTTAGAAGCAGTTACACAGCATCTTTACCATCACATGGAAACACATTGATCCCAGCCCCTTGATGGTCAAGTGACAAATGTGACTTGTTATGAAAGAGACTTGAAGACAAAACATCTGAAATTATAGCTTGCATAGTTTCTGGACTTAGTGGAGCAATATCTGACAACTAGAACATGAACAGAACATTTGCTCAGCTACCTTGCTTGAACAGTTACACACAGCATACGTGAAAGAATGCACATAATCAGAGTTTGTACATAAGACAAAAGTCTAGAACAGCTCGAGGGAAATATATATCAGTCTGACAAAAAAAATCTATATGTAAAGATTACTGAAAAAATAATCTGTAGAGGTCAATGTCAGAGTGGATCTTCTGAACAACGCAACATAAAAAATAAGTTAGGAGTAGTTATAAATAAGAACCTCTGGAAGGTTCTTATTGCTGCTCTGAGATTCACCCTTCTGATTTGACCAGGTGACTATGGTCATCAGTACTGAAAGTGAACCAAAAAAAAAAAGAAATCTAAAATTTTAAGTTGTCACTAGAACAGGAATAGGGGCAAATCTTCTAAAAAGGGGCATCTGTTCCAATGTAAACTGTCTAACAAAAGGCTTCCCACACTTTGAAGAGATTTCCACTTCCTGTTGGGTTTCTAGAAACCGAGTGAGGAAAGAAAAATCTCTCCTAAGAAACAAAAAAAAAAAAACATAAAAACTTTGGGACCTTACAACCATCGCACGACTTTCATTGTGCGATGGTTGTAAGGTCATTAAAATTTCGTACGACCTGCCCATCTTGGACAGGCAGATCGTACTTGCGATCATCACAAGCCCTCCTCGCTTAGGGGGATCAATCGTAGGATTTTCGGCAGGTTTTCCAGCGTGCTCGGAAGACGAAAGTCGTGCGACCGTGCAGTAGATGCGGTCGCACGCTGCCCATAAACCTGCCGATTATCGTATGATCGCGGTCACCCGCGATTATCGTACGATAAATCGTCAGGTGTATGGGCACCTTTAGATATACTATGCTTTAAGATGGTGGAGTTTCAGCAGAGAGTCCTTACTAATAATTGAAGATAAAGGATTATTGTTTTTTACCTGCCATGTCCTTCACCCCAGCAAAGAATCATCAAATTAAACTTTCCATTCCCTTCATCCACCAGATTCCGAGTGTACCTGCAATAAGAGAAACCATACCATGTTTCTAGCATTTATAGACAAAAACGTGATCATTTCAGATTTTTAGAATTGAAATGAAGAATGGTCATCAACTATACACGTGTGAACTACATAAGCAGCTTTTGTCATAAACCTTAATCTGTCCAGTGTACAGTATGTAGAGCCAATTTACCTTGCTGGAGAAGTAATTTTCACCACTTTATAGAGCAATGCCAGATGACAAGGGATTTAATTCACCAAGTAACTTATGGTTTTCTATGAAGCAATGCTACCATGTTGAAGTTACAAAGGCCATTTACTGTAATGTAGTGAAGACAAACTGTATTTATATCTGTAGCATCTTCTATACAAAGTCAGCAATTAGAGGGAAAGTGACCACTTTTATTTCTTTCTGATCTTCGCCCAAAAGAACCTCATCCTTGCAAATTCTCCTACGCTACCTCCACTATCCTGTCCTCAGCCAGCTCTCAGTCCCGTCTCCTGCCCATCATCTCTCTCCTCCATTTGGAAGGGCTTGGAGAGAAGAAAAAGTGGGAATCTGCATATTCATCTTTCTGGTCAAGAAGCTAAAAACGGACATCAATTAGACATGTGCAATTTGTTTTGGAAAGATTTGTTTTTCAGACGTATTTTCAGAAATTCGTACATTTGGATACATCCGAATTTCTGAATGACAGAAGTAACGAAAATTTTGGATGCATCCGAATTTCTGCCCCGAATGAAGTTTTATTGTGTAAAGCATTAGGCATCATACACACTGGAATCGGCCCACACGTACAACTCCGTGCAGCTCCCGGGAAGGACAGGTGCTGCATGTGATTAGTACACAGCCCCCGTCCTTCTCTATGGGACTATGCGGCCATACGCCCAGCTCAAGTGCAGGTCCGTAGGGGTGTGCATTTCCTGGCTTTAGGTCTGGTAGGAATGTCAGGGCCTCTTCCCCACAACCCTGACCCAGTAGTTGTGGGGGTCTGCGGGCAGGGGGGCTTATTTGCATCAGGGTACCCCTTTATTTAGGGGCTCCCAGATGCTGCCACCCCCCCTTTGAATGAGTAAGAGGTACTTGTACCCCTACTCATTCACTTAAAACGGTTAGAAAAACGGTTAGAAATAAAGAAACCACACATTGAAAAGTCCTTTATTAAAAAAAAAAAAAAATCCATCAAATGTAATCCAGCGTCAATCGATGAACATCGCTCACTAAAAGGTGCCCATACACCTTTCGATTATCATAAGATAAATCGCGGGAAATCCCACGATCGTACAATAATCGCAAGGTGTATGGAAGGCGTGCAACCGTTTCTACTGTACGGTCGCACGTCTTTTATCGAACGAGCATGCTAGAAAATCCACCGAGAATCGTACGATTGTCGGCGGGTTAGTGGCGTGCTCGTTCGACAACTGCGGAACGGGCCCGTGTGCGCACACTGCCCGTTCAGCATTGCGGTCATCGGAAGCCCGCCCCTGAGCGGGGCGGGCTTTCGATGGTCGCAAGTACGATCTGCCTGTCCATGATTGGCAGATCGTACGAGCTTTTAATTAGCTTACGACCATCGCAAGACAAAAAGTCTTGCGATGGTTGTAAGGTGTATGGGCACCTTAACTCGCCGAAATAAAATGTCCCGTGGAACGTTCCCTATGACATCATGGCTCACTCCAACCGTTTACTTTCTGTCCAGAGCTGACATTGTGACGTGTTCGGACAAGTCAGCATGCAACGGGACTTTTTTTTTTTTTTTTGGTGAATCGGCGGGCGTCGTTCATCATAATGGATTACATCGATAGATCAATTTTTTTTTTTCTCAATTAAAAGGACTTTAGGTGTGAGGTGTTTATTTACTTTTACCTTTAACCCAGTTAGTGAATGAGTAGGGGTACAAGTACCCCACAGTGGCGTAGTGGTTAGCACTGGGAGTCCCTGGTTCGAATCCCGGCCAGGTCACTATCTGCAAGGAGTTTGCATGTTCTCCCGATGCTTTGCGTGGGTTTCCTCCAGGTACTCCAGTTTCCTCCCACACTCCAAAGACATGCTGGAAGGTTAATTGGCTCCTGTCTAAGTTGGCCCTCTATGTATGCATGTGAGATAGGGACCTTAGATTGTAAGCTCCTTGAGGGTAGGGACTGATGTGAATGTGCAACTATGTAAAGTGCTGCATAAATTGTCGGCGCTATATAAATACCTGTAATAAATACTCATTCAAAAGGGGGGGGCAGTGGCATCTGGGTGTACCCAATGCAAAAAAGCCCCCCCTGGCCCCAAGACCCCTACAACCACCGGGTTAGGGTTGTGCGGAAAAGGCTATTATCCCCATAGGCAAGGGGACACCCTCCCTTGATATGACGCAGGGAGGGGGGTGCTCGATTACCTCCTTTCCCTGCCTGGCCTATGCTCGAAATCAAGGGTCTGGTAGTAATTTTAGGGGAAACCCCCACGCACTTTTTTTGTTGCTTGGGGGGTCCCTCGTAACATTCCTACCAGGCCTAGTGTCCGGTATCAATTGAGGGGGGGGGGAGAGAATGAGACCTCATGTTTCTTCTCTTTTGTCAAATGTCACTGCTGCAATGAAAATTCATTCATATCGTAAATTTGTACATACTACCGTGAAATGAACATTCTGAATTTGCCCGAATCGAAAAGGCAAAAAAATCTGAATAAAAAACTAAATGAAACTAATTTTTTGCCGGCGCACACGTCTAGATGTCAACAAGGCTCCAGTGATTTGAAGTCTGGGATCCCACAGTTCCATCAAAACTGTGTGCTTTTCAGGTAGGAGAATATCACTGCTCTGTCTGGTCTTTAAAAATGTAAAAGTGCATGGAATTAAAACTACTATGTTAATGTTCAATGTCACTACAGAACACTGAAAAGGTGGTGGCGAAGGTGGTGGCAGATGCTGTCTTTTCAAAGGTTTTACCCCTTTCTTCCTGTACACTCCAGCAACCAACCCAGTCTGTACTCTGACTAGTCATGCCTATGCAGGATTTTTGCTTGCATGTGATGGATGATTGAAGTCAACACAGCTTCACCTTATTCACCAAGTTAAGTGAACATTAAATTTTCCAAAGTGTACTTTGCTAAATGAAAACTGCATTTCTTTAGCAAGTAACCACCAAGGTCCACATCTACCCCACTATCATTTGGTGAAAAAGCCATTTGACCTAATCTTGGCAGGGACTACAGTGATCAATAATAGCAGCCAAGAGTAAATACAAGATAGAGAAGTTAGAACATTTTTTGTAATGAGGCCAGCATTGTTACACAACTTAGTCACATACTGCCAGCGCTACAATCCCACCTTCTCTTTCATTACATGATTTTTACTGGGAAATTGGGAAAGAGATCTGTCAGCAGTAGCCGAAACCTGTTTACATGCCAGGCTGTTTTTTTTTAGATCATTTATGTACTAACCTGTTCTAGCAATCTGATCTACGCAAGAGAAATCATGCAAACAGTTTAGGACAGGACAAGATTACACAAAGACAACCAAATTTACCGGTCTCTAAACATTTTATGAAAAGGGGCCATTCTGACAGCAATTTAAAGATCTTGATTATAGATGAGATGCCCAGTATTGGAGGGAGGGGGAAGAAAAATCGGGTTCTTGCTTTGGAGAAAGACTACTAAATTAATAAGCAATAAAAGTGTTTAAAGCATCCCCTATGGGAAATGTTGGGTATTATATTGGTTTGTGGTTTCACAGACGCACACAATTTTTAAGTCTTGACATTTTTGGTATGCATTTACCCGGTATGACCCCATCTTTCATATTCTACCCAAAAAAATAGCCATTATATTCTGTTTCCGTGCACTAAATTTCATTTTAGTGCATTTCATCTTAAAAATACTGGTTTGATAAACATTTGCGCAAATACCATGTAACATAAAAACTTGCAACTAGCATCTTTTTATTTTACGGGGCCTCTGATTTCAGAAAATATATCATTGTTTTGGGGTCTGATCCTGTTTTCTAGGCAAAAATTCAGATTTTATCATGTGTGCGCAAATGTAAGAAACGCGACAGTCAGCAAGTGGTTAAAATGGTACATTTTCTCAGTTTAAAGATTTGATATGTTTTCTAGTGAGAATAAAATATGGGTTTATGAGATGTGCAAATCATTGCATTCTGTTATTTGTAGATTTTACACAGCTTCCCAACTTTTTTTTGGAATTGGGGTTATATAAAAGATTTACTTTTATATATTAAGTGCTGGCTTGAAACAGATTAGGGCTGGGTTTAAACTGTTGCACGGTGTTAACATTTGTTGTGTTAAGACAGCCCGTTTAATTTTAATGGGCTGCTTAATGCCCCAATAGGTGCATGCACGATTGTTTGGTGGTGCACTGCATTACACACACTGTAGTGCATTACTGTGCCTTGTGATGCGCTAGAACATGGGTAAACTGGTAAGGTTGTGGTGCCAATAAAAAGGAGAACTATTGGGCGAGAAATAAAAGGAACTTTTCCCAACAGTTTGAGCGGGCGTGTGACACTGCAGCACTCACATGCCAGCTCTATAGCTGGGGAGCCAAGGGATCACAAACTGCTGATCGTTCAGCTCACAGCTTCTCCCCACAGACATTGGTGACGGTCAGTCAGAGATACCCCACCCCCCCCCCTTCCCGCAGGGATTCACCCTTCCCATCTCTTCCTCCAGTGGTCATTGAGGGGCAGACAAGGGAGGGGGCGGGTACAGCTGGCTTTGGCTTTAGAGAGCCAGGTGTCAATCAGGCAGCGAGGTATATCCCAACAATATTGTCAGGATCTCTACTGGCTGCAGGGCGGCTCTGCGTTCTCAGCATATAGCAGGCAGTAAACCTGCTATATGATGTCTTTGTGTCACTAGAGTATATCAGTAAATGTCCTCATGTGACCAAAAAGAACTGCGGCCAAAAAAGGTTTGGCTATAGTTCCCTTTTAATGTAAATGGCACTGCATGGCATAAACACGCAACAGTGTACACCAAGCCTTACTTGAAGAAGAAAAAAAAAAAGTTTACAAAAATTCAGCACTTTACTCGCAAAATATTGGAGCTTCATTTATACAGCCTGAACAACTACCTGCACAAGTTCTTGTTAGATCAAAGCCACATTGTTGCTAGCTCTTAACCTTCTGGATTTTGGGAAGAAATGTCCAGGTTTGTTTTCTAGTAACAAAGAGGAGTTTCTATCTAATATATATATATTAAAAACCAAATGCAATAAAAACAAAAAAATTCTATGTGGTTCATTTACATCTGGATGATCATAAATGCAACAAGTTTTTTTTAAGATGCAGAATATGTACATTCACAACGGTCTTCCTCTGGGCAGCAGTTAAATATTCACAGGCTTCCAGTATGTTTGCCACTATTAAAGTTTGTTGGTTAGTTTTAGACTTTACCCATATTCGTCCATTCATTCCCATGACCATTTCAAATGGAAATTAATTCAATTCCTGGACAACGTCATTATGAGGGATTAAAAGCTTTCTTACTTGTCCTAAGGATACTTTAAAATAGGTAATCTTGTCGAATGACACCCTTCCATTACCACCACTGTCCAGGTCTGTTTTAAAGAACTCGAAGGCGGTTTATAATACATTTTAGTTAGATAGAGAGAAAAGGCAACTTATCTAGCACTTTAGATCGTTGGTCTGTTACTAAAATATAAATATTCATTAAAATAGTTACTGTGATGATGACCCATAATATCAGTCAATAATAATTAAATACAGTACAACTACTATTCAATAACCTTGAACCTTATTAGTATCAATAGAAATACTAGTGTATTAACATTCCCTTTTGCAATATCGGACACAGTTTAGAAGACTTGATGGTCACCTTTAAATCTCATATGGTATAGTCTAGACACGGGCTAAAATGTTTTAACATTCATTGCATGGTTAGCACTTGGGTCAATGATTAACAATCTAGTCCTCAAGCCAATAAAGATGAATGCATATGGATGGTGTCCAAAACAGAAGTTCCAAATTTTACAGTTAAAGCATTTTTTTTTTTGTTCAGAATGTGTACACGTTTCAAAACAAAAAAAAATTCTATGGATATAGTCTAGCAGCAGAATGATGTAGACAACCAGGTGGTGACAGCACATTGTGAAAGCCCTGAATACAGAAATGGCCCATTATGCAGTTACTGACTTCAACAAGGACAGTCTGTCCAAAACCTGCCCCCAAAACTCACCAACAGTTCATATTTTGTCTAGATAGGTAAAACATAACTAGACTTATTAATTGGGCTGGTAGAAAATGTGTTCCACGACTTTTCGTGCATGCGTCAAAGATGTCTGCGTTCTTCTTTGATGATTTCACAAAACTTGATAAGGATTTTACAAGAAGTCCTTTTCACCAGTGAAAACAGGCCAATGGATCATTGTAGCCTCTGCCCCATTACAGATATTTTCCATCACTCCCTGTCCCAGTAACACTCAATTATCACAACAGAAAAAACAGGGTAAAGGGTAATCTCCACAATGAAAACATAGCAATTAAAAACAAACAAAACACTAACAGAGGCTTTAAAATTCAAACTGCAGACACTTTGTACGTTGGTTCCCCCAAACCCCACCCAGATGTGTTTTTTTTTTGGTTAAATATAAAAACACAAAAACACACCCTCACCTTTATCACACATTTGAGCTGGAATGTGCTCTTCTTCTAGCAGCGATGGGCATTCTTCTCAGGACCAAGCGGTACTCTGTGTAAGCACTGCTCAGTCCTGGAAAACTGTCAGCCCAGCCTGTGTGAGGACACTCCCTCAATGTAGGTCAAAGCAGCCTTT
>NW_017306685.1:322551-345560 GCF_000935625.1 Nanorana parkeri | reverse complement strand
TATACCACCAAAAACTGGCATTTAATTTTAAACATTCCTCACTCTGTTGGAGAATTGGCCATTATGTTTAGTGCATTTGTTTTTTTTTATTGAATAAGCCACCCAAGGCCCAATCTCCTTATAGCGATAAATATGCTTAAAAAATAATGAATTCTTTGCACATTACTATATACCCATACAAAAAAAAAAAATCACACACACACTTTGCCTTTAGTCCTCAGATGCAGAGAAATGCCATTATTACTGTAGTTTACATCTTCTCAGCTACCCATGCATGCACCAACACAGCCCAGGTCTCTGAAGATGGTCCATTGTTTTACTCTGCCATCTTTATGCGTGGCAGGCCCAGAATGGCAGACAAAAAAACGAAAGAAAAAAAACACAATGCCCAGTTCTGTGCCGACCGGGCCAGTGAGCTTACGGTTTGTCTGCATTTTGAGCAGAACTCCAGCTATAACGAATTAAAAGTTTATTTTCCTTAGAAAGCACTTTTGAGGGACAATAAATAAAGCTAGCGATTAAAACTGAAATGTTAATTTGGCTTTAACATATGCTTGCTTTTTTTTTTTAACTATAAAATGATGCCAAAATAAATTTTAAAAAAAATGTACCCACCGCCCCCCCCCCATTTGGATTCGGTGAGTTTCAACAGCCCTCCAGCTCCATGAGAAAAACAAAAAAAAAGGGGAAACATTATTTACCAGTGCAAAGTCTGCACCTCAGTGTTTTATACAATATACACAAATCTATTTTGTACTAAAAAACCTGCTACTCTGCATCCCATCAGACCCAAGAGCTCTGTTTGCTTTTGAACAATGAACCCATTATACAGAGCCAGGAGGTCATTCAGTGTTCTAGCTGCAGCCACCAATATTGTTGACTGGAATCAACAGAAACCTTTCCATCACATATTTCTCGTACCATTCAGAGCGACTGCAAACCGATTGTAAACATGACAAGACTTACTCTGCAAACATTTTTTCATCATTCAATTCTAGAACAAGCCTGTTTCAACAGGCGGCTTTTTAAAAATGTGAAGTTAAAGTAACTCTAAACTTAGGAGTTACATCTTATATATACATTCAAGTACCCCAACTATTAACAAAAATTTAGTTTATTGGTGTATCACTCGGCTGTAGATCCTCAAATCATCTCTGAATTTGTGCCGACACTGTTCTTCCTTCTGTGGGGTGGCTACTTTTGTTCTCCATACCCATTGCTCCAAGCTCACTCCCATGATGGACTACAATCTCAATACAGATTAGTAAACTAAACAGGAGATTCACGCTTAGTCCACAGGAGCAAGCTTGGAGTAGTGGCTACTTTACAACACACACAGGGACCATGGGGAACAAAAGTAGCGCCCTCACATCCTATACACTGTGTATAGGACGTGATGACCAGGGGCTGACTGGGGTGCAGGCTTACCTGAGCAGTCTTCCAGCTACTTGCTTGCGAGATCGGGCCCGTCTGTCGGCGGCTGTCATCACCCCACGTGCCGATCGTAGATGTGGGCTGTGATGACTCACGAGACCTTAGGCTTCAGGAACCATCAGGCGAGTATAACTTTGTCGTTTTAGCTCCCTAGACAAAACAAGCACTTAATTCTTGCAGTAGGGCATTTGATTTGCCGGAGATCTGCTATAATCAAAAATGAGCAGCGCTATACGGAAAGAGCCATAATTCATAAGCAAATCCATCCAAATCAAATCATTTGCTGATCTTTCAACAAGAAAAATAAATACCTGAGATTTTCTGTGCTAAATTTTAATTGTTTTAAATACATGGATCAGGGGTCAGGTAGCTGGAAAAAGAATTCTAAGTTTGAAAATTTGATAAGATTAGGACTGAAGTACAGTGTTCAGACACTAGGCTTATGGTTTGCTTTACGTTTAAAAATATAAAATTTGCCCATTTTTGGTGGATGTCCTAATGGAAGCACTTTCATTAGTGAACACTAAAGCTGGCCATACACCTATAGGATTATCTGCAGATTTTCTAGGGTCAGATGGAAAAAGTGCAACAGATTCCTCCATCTACGCTAAACTGTGTGGACAGAGCAATCTCCCACTGGGGGAAAGCTTCAGTATCTTGCTAGTCGGCCCCGCTGGTTCTCAAAATACCTGAACAATCTGATTGAACAATGCCTGCACCCAATCAGATTGTTCAGACATTTTGAGAGCCAGCAGGCCAACTAGCTAGGTACTGAAGCTTTCCCCCAGTGGGAGATTCCTCCATCCACACAGTTTAGTGTAGATGGAGGTACTTTTTTTCATTTGACCATAGGCCGATATAGATTTTCTTTTCCTATTGGTTTATGGCCAGCTTTATGGGTTGAATTATAACGATTATCTGTGCGATTCACAAAGCGAATGTTTGCTGGACATTCAGACAGTCTGTATTTTATGGAATTCAACCTTCACTTTCAAAGAGGAATCACCCCATTACCCTTGACATCCAACAACTTCACCCATCAGTAGTCACATACAATATAATAGAGAAATTAACAAGACTTGCCCTTTCAGCCATCATTTTCAAAGGAGGAGTCATTCTATGCTAATCCCCCCCCCCAACTAAATTTGGCCTACCCCTTCCTGTTTAAGACATTTTGTGTAACCTGTCAGTTGCTGGATACAGCGTGCACGCTGTATCCAGCTTCTGGCAGGTTGCGATATTAGCGTAGTGGGGGGGAAGCCCGCTCTGCATGTTGCTCATCCTTCCAGAAGCAGGATACAGCATGCGCCTGTTTAATAGTAATCAGGCACGCGCTGTATCACTCCTGCCAGCATCAGAGAGAGGAGGCTGACCTCATCAGTGGATTCAGGTACGGATAATTTCTTTATTTTTCCTCTTAATGGCAGGCGAGGCTCTACCTCACCGACTTGGGGGCGGTGTTTTTTGTCTAGTTTGCCTTGCGGTAGATATGCCTTTGGTCCTATGTGTAATGCGGTAGCTGATAAGCGATGGTTTGTTACTGGAATATCTTTGCTGATGAGTAAATCATGTTTAAAAAATAATTGTTGAATCCTGTTTGATATTGATGGGAAAATTCTATATTCCATAAAATACAACTAGACCAAGGTTCTTTGGACTTGACTATTTGCTTTTCGAAATGCACAGTGAATCCTTTTAGAATGGACCCCTAAGCGTTTAGCAAACATTCAGTGGGCACTTTATCATTGGACAGGAGGTCCCATCTCAAAGAAAGTGCCTCACCATCCTTATGAGAAAAATAAGCAGACTAGTAATTCATTCAGCACGGCACATTTGAATTCCAACCTCATTCATTTTGAGAAAGACCCCAAAATGGGTCTGGTTCACACCTTGCCGTATTTCCGCCCGTCCGAACGCGATACAAAACGGCCTACGCCCAAAGAAGTACATGTACTTCTTTGGGGCGTTTTGGTCTCGCGTTTCCATTGGGATACAGCCAAGTAGCCTTCGGAAACTGGCGTTTGGCGCGCGTTTTTTTTACCGGGAATCGCGGTAAAAACGCGCATTTTCAATACGCCTAGGTGTGAACCCGGCCTTAGAGACCAGACTGCACACTGTTAAGGTGCCCATACACTGTACGATTCTCGTACGAGAATCGCGGGAAATCCCGCGATCATACAGTGTATGGAAGGCGTGTGACCGTTTCTACTGTACGGTTGCACGTCTTTTGTCGAACCAGCATGCTCGAAAACCCGCCGAGAATCGTACAATTGTCGGCGGGTTTCTAGCCTGCTCGTTCGATAGCTGTGGAACGGGCCGGTGTGCGCACACTGCCAGTTCTGCATTGCGGTCATCGGAAGCCCGCCCCTCAGCGGGGCGGGCTTTCGATGGTCGCAAGTACGATCTGCCCGTCCAAGGTTGGGCAGATCGTACGAGCTTTCAATAAGCATACGACCATCGCAAGACTTTTGTCGTAAGGTGTATGGGCACCTTTAGACAAATACAGGAGCAGTTCTTTCTGCCAAAGGACTTGTATTTCTGTCAACCCAGTCCTGAGATTTATGTAGCACTAACTAAAAAGCACAGCCAGCTTGATGACCCGACTGTACTCTGATGAACTAAGCCAGCTGTGGTCAACTTTATTGATATAAGGGGTCTCAAGTACGGTCCCTGACGTAACCACAGGGCAACACATATTCAGTGAATGTAATGCTAAAGAAAGCTCTGAAGGAAAGCTGTAAAACGGCAGTCTACAGATCTCTTCCAGCACAGGTTTCTTTTACAGTTATCCAAGGGTACAGACATAGGACAGTTTGCCATCTCCTCTGCAATCTTAAAGGTGCCCGTACACCTTATGATTACCGGACAAAACTTTTCGTCCGATGATCGAATAGTCGTACGATTTTCGCACGGCAACCCCATCCTGCCCCGATGATCGCAAGATTAATTTAGCCGTAATTAACGAAAAGCACCTGGACGCAATGCGGTAATTGATTTGCCGTATTTTCGTTAGCGCAAGCGCAGTGTAGTTCGTACGACTTTTGACGGACCGAAACGCCAGCAACCTTACTACACTCGTACGATCTAGCAAAGTTTTCAAACATGCTTGACCGTCAAAAGTCGTACGATTGTACAGTACTGTTGGTCAGACACTGCAATGCACACATACGATTATCGGCCGAAAAGTCGATCGCATATGAAAATCGTACGATAATCGTAAGGTGTATGGGCACCTTTAGGGCTTGTTCACACGATTTTCTGGAGCAGATCTGTAGGCGCGGTGCTATGCGTGCAGTGCGTTGACACGTTCCAGTACTTTTTGGTTGGGAGTGGGGCTGTCAGTATGTTAGCTGCAGTGCGGTGCATTTTTGCGCGTTTTCGTTGTGTTTTTGATGCATTCCCGGACAAAATGTGACATGCAGTACTTTCTCTGTCCGGACCGGAACGGACTGCGCACGTGAGAACTGTTGCCCATAAAAACACATAGGGATACATTTTGGGTGCAGGAGCGCACGGTTCTGGTCCGGACACAATCCGGACATCGTGTGAACAAGCCCTAAAGCCAGAAGGCTCCTAAAACCTCATGGGGTGGGGAGCCACAAACTAGTGGGTCTCAACTACAGTCCTTAAGTAGCCCTGATAGATCAGGTTTTTCAAATGCCTTAAACTCAAGACAGATAATTCTAGGCACACCTTTGATGTCAGTAGTACAATCAGGCACCTGCTGAAAGTGATCATCACCTTACTGCATCTGCTGTCAATACTTGTGATTGAGAAGTGGAGCAAATTAAAGTCAAAATAAAGTCGGAATTCCTTATCTCTATACTTGTTCTGGGTTAGTGGCTCAGCACATTGAGCCATCAGATCAGTATGACACCCAAGGAACTAGCAGTTGTAGAAGGACAGGTCATAATCTTAGCCCACACATTCCTTTTATGACAGATGTACTTCAGTCAGTGTTGTTAGATCTGTAATTATCACAGTTGTTCCCACCGAGATAAACAGAGATAAACATAACCCATCTTAAATACCTGAGAACAAGAATGGAAAAACCATAGACTTCAAGTATAGGGCACAAAATTACAAGAATTCATACAAAGCGGTTGTGGCACTGTACACCCTAAAAACTGTTTAAACAAAATAAGTTCAAGATACACTCCATCCAGATCAGAGGTTTCACTTTTTGCTGGGCAAGAGTAGATTAACTCTACTATTAAATGGTTTATCCAGGCCTCCACTCACTACCACCTCTAAGGGCTTGTTCACACCGAAAACCCCTGCGTTCTGGGGCGGGAGGGGGGTGTGGCAGTGCATTCAATTCAATGGCACCGACGTTTGGGGTGTTAGAGCTGTGTGGCCGCACAGCCTGCGACTTCTCAACTCCTCACCGCTCGGCCATCCGACATGAGCGCTCCCTCCTCCGCCCCCCCCTTCAGGGCTGGCCTCAGATCCCAAAGATAAACTGTAGCTGAAGCCGGCGGGCGGGCGTTTGTAAATAACTGGGGACACATAGTACTAGGTGTCCCCAGTTATGAATGAACAGGATGTGATTTACATCACTTCCTGTTCATTCATGATTTTATGAATGGGGAGTAGCACTCTGTACAGAGGCATTTCCCCATTCACAAACTGCTTGATAGTAAATGTTTTACCATCATCAGTTTCTGAATGAATGGGAAGCCTCTGTACTGAGTGCGTCCCATTCATTGAATACCGGGGCTGCAGAAAAAGAATTGGAGGTCTCTGTGTCCTCAATCTCTTTTTCTATTTTAAAAGGGAAATGTCAGGGGTCTGTTTAGACCCCCAACAGTACAAACATTTTTTATAATAAAACAAAAATTAAAAAAAAAGTGACACTAAAAATTTATTTCAGATGAAATGAACGAAAACTAAAAACGTTTTCATTCGTTTCATCAAACAAAACCCAAATTTTTATGCTATTTTGGATTCAGCCACTGGCGTGTTCTGTAGGCAGGACGTCATATAACACTGCATGTGTTGGGCGCCACCATCTTGGTGTATATCTAGCTATACACCAAGATGGCTGCGCCTATATCGGCGTGACGCTACGCATTCATGGCGTCATGCTCCCCGCCTCCAAGATGGTGGCACGTATTCGCAGAAGGTGCCAGTGGCCAACATACAATCTCAAACAAATTATTATGTGCCTGAATACATTTTTCGTATATTCGGGCAAATAGTCATTCATTAATTTAACATGTAGTCTAGGTTTTGTTTTCTATTTTTACTTTTCTAGATACACTTACTTGAAGAAAGGGTCGGCATGACAACCTGACACTTTATGTTTATAGACTATTTTAGTTTGACATTGATTGTTTACCACTTGTTTGCCTACTGTTTTATGCGATAATACTTATATTGTGCCGACAAGTTTAGTACCTTTGACTAAAAGTTTTATTTTGATCATAATTTTTAATATGTTTCTTTGGGAGTCTTTAAATGGTGCGGATATTTGAGAAATGGGTGTGGTTACTGAGGGGCACTGTAAAGCTTTCTCGCACAGGGTGCCTAAAAGTTTAAGGCCGGCCCTGGCCACGCCCTCCGGCCGCAAGGGATCGCAAGGCACATTATGCCTGCGGTCTGGTCAAAATAGTGCCTGCAGCATTTTGATCGCACCGGACCACAGGCATAATATGCCTTGCGATCCCGTGCGGCCAATCGCATTGCGGCAGGAGGGCGTGGCTACGGTGCCATTCAATTCAATGGTCCGCCACGCCCCCTCCTGCCCCACAAAAAAGTGAGCCGGCCGACAACGGCCCGGAACGCACTGCATCTGGTGTGAACGAGCCCTTAGATAATTCAGTAAGTTTCCCCTGCGTCATCCCCTCTAGACCAATGCAAATAGGTTACTGGCTTCTGGAGGATTGCCTAGATGACTTGCTTTTACCCTGCATTAGGAGAATCATCAAGCAGCATCAAGGAACCACTGCTTACATCACATGCACAAGTCATATTGGAAAAAAATGGCCATGATGCCAAGAGCAACAGGTGTCCAACTATGGTAAATCAGTCTAAAAGGAACATTTGTCTCCTTTAAAATATTTATAGTGAGGACAGCACCTCCCTAGAACACCTATAAAGCCATTAATCAATGTGCAGTTTAATAGTATCAAGAATTAATCTTGCATTAATCTGGCTTCAGTAAAATAGAAGTTGATCACTTTGGACTACCGCACCTTTCATATCACAGTTGTCTGCAAAGCCTAAGGCCCCATTCAAACCTGGAGGTGCATGTGAATGCATGCAAAAGCATATTCTCTTTACGCACACTAATGCAATGCATACATAGCGTGTCACACTTGGTGTGCAATTATTTGGTACTGGAACCCCACACACAGCATGCAAGGCATGTCAAAAAACATACCAAGCTCACAGCCCAAACTTCTGCGCAAGCTTCTTTGCCATGTGCAGGGCAACCCATTGAATTGAATGGGATGCACTATGCAGACAAGTGCCAATATGCAATGTGTGTTCACAGAGGTGAATGGGGCATTATTATTATACAGGATTTATATAGCGCCAACAGTTTGTGCAGCGCTTAACAATATAAGGAAGACATTACAATCACAATACAAGATGATAAGGAGGGCCCTGCCCGTGAGGGCTTACAATCTAAAAGGGAGGGGCAAGTGATACATTAGGAGGGAGCTGTGTGGGGATGAATTGTTTAAGAAAGTGATATTTCAGTGGTTAGGTTGAGGTGGGAGAGAAGAGTCTTAAGGGATCGCCTAAAAGGCAGTCAGAGTGGGAGATAGACGGACAGGTTGGGGGTAGAGAGTTTCATAGGCTGGGAGAGACTCTAGTAAAGTCCTGGAGGCGAGCATGGGAGGAGTTGATGAGGGAACTGGAAAGCAGAAGGTCTTTTGAAGAGCGGAGGGGAGGCGAGGGTGATACTTTGAGACCAGGTTTGAGATATATCCGGGGGCAGAGTTGTGGATGGCTTTTTAAGTGGTTGTTAATATTTTGAATTTTATCCTTTGGGCTATTGGAAGCCAGTACAGGGATCAGCAGAGGGGGGTTACAGACACTGAGCGGTTGGTTAAGTGGAGGAGTCTAGCAGCTGAAGTCATGATAGACTGAAGGGGGGATAGCCTGTGTAGAGGTAGGCCAATGAGGAGGGAGTTGCAATAGTCAAGACGAGAGCTAACAAGGGAGTGGATTAACAGAAGTCTGTCTCAAAGGCTGCCATGGCAGACCTCAAAGTTCAAGCTGTCTCTGCAGCAATGCTTTCTGAATCCCTGACCCAAAGCAAGTACCCAAGTTCAGTGATGCAAAGCATGGCAGCCAAACAGCTAGATTTTTAATAGGAAGCAGTTTGCAATTGCAGCTCACAGGATTTCTCTCAGGACAAGTTTATTGTAAGTACATCCAGCTATTTCTATGCAATCTTTATTAAAGAATTTTTGTAGCCAAACATGCACTATATTTCTTTTTTTTTTTTAAACCGACATGTCAAGATTCATTTTGGTCGTGTGTTATTTACCTAAGGTGCTAAAAAGCACACTCCTAAACTCTATCCGGTTGAAGCTGCTTTTTTCCCACAGCTGGAACAGATCTGCCAGGTTCAGGCATGTCCTTGTCTACGGTCAAAGATTGCTGTGCAGTGAATTGTAGCCATCTGCTTGTGTCCAGTGACTGGAGTGCTGCACTTTGCCCTCTAATAACAAACACTGAATACTTTACAGTAGCAAATGTTCCCTCAGGCATGGTTTATTTAGCTTAAAGATTGCATTGTGCAACGCAAATGGTTCCTAAACAAGACTCCAGGTCATTTGACACGTGTAACCCTTCCTTCCTGTTCAACTGTCCCAATTCTATTTAAAAAAAAAAAAAATAGAAACCTTTATGCTGGTTCCCACTATCTGCATCGGGCAGCACTGGCTGTTTATTACAATGCAGCCCGAAAGCAGGACAGGGCACATTGCTTTGTCACAGATGGGCTCCATTCACACCACTGTGTTCTGGTGGCTTGCGTTTAAAAAGTATGGCATGCAGTACTTTTTTTAAAGCACCCTGCAGTGAGACGCAGTACAACCGCATCACACTGTGGTGAGCTCACATAGCTGAACACAATAGTGTGAACTAGCCTCATTTTAAACCATTGGAATTAGTGTCTGCATGGAAAAGGAAACATGTGCTGCAAAAATAAATATTTAAAAATAATATTAATAATGAGGCTGCCATTGCTGACCCCCTGAAAATGCTAAATTGGCTGTCCCTTTCTAGCTGCAGTACTTGGAGTCACACAGGACAAGCAATCAGATTGGAAGTCAATGTGAGGTCTGAACTCCTGGTGTGCAAACTAGCTCAGGGTCAGTGCTCAGAAAGTATTAAAGCAATTGGATCAACATGGAGAGGTAACAACCAGAATTTTCAGAGTGAGAGGTTAGCAATAGGATCGTTCATATTTTTTGACATGGGATTCCATTAAAAAGGTAGATGGTGGTGGGGAAAAAAAAAAAAAAGAATGCCAATAAAACCAGGTGTCCCTGGAACCATGAAAACAGGGAAGAAAAATAAAATCTGGCTGGATCTGGATGAGCAAAGTGTTCAGCCATGCATCACTACAAGGCTGATCTGGCAACAACTGTGTCAAAATCCATGAGATGTGATTGGCTGGGCCGCACACACCCCCTCCACTCCCCGAGCGCTGCCAGCACACCCATCTGCGTGGCATGTACAGCGACTTCGCACTGTGCTGTGTGCGCCATGCCTGCGACACCAACACATCTAGATACAGCTCTGATCACCTGTTACATCCGAACAAAACATTGCTTTTATAATAATTCTGCACAATAAGACACATGGCAAAAACATTTACAAATAAACTATTAGACATCTACAAATACATTGCTACAATAAAGGCAATAATTATAAAAGCCCACAGAACATCGACTACTTTTTACCTGCACAATATGACACATGACATAAACCTCTACAAAACTGTAAACATCAACAGATTGCTACAAGAAGGCAATATGTATAAAAGCTCACAGAACATCGACTGCTTTTTCAACTGCACAATAGGACACATAACATACACATCTACACATTTATGGCTACTATATGTTCAGAATAATCCACACACTGCTCACGAAGTACAGCTTTAGCTTACATTGTACATCAGTTATTAATCCAAGGCTCCCAAACTTCTAAAAATTGGAGAAGAATAATGAAACTAGATGAATGAACTAAAGCTTCCCAATGATACTCACCTCTGCCAAATAACAGCTTGTTCTGAAGATGTGAATTGGATCCCCAGCTACTACAAGCCCCCTGACTTCCCACAATGTCAGTGCCAGCTTCCTCATCATCAATTTCCAGACACTTGCAAGGAAGTCCTCAACAACTGAGAGAAATTCAATTCTAACATCCGATGAGTTATATTTAAATACATTGTTAATAACTGAAGATACATTTTATACTAACACATTGCAAACCAAACCCTCCACAAACCATACACCACTCCATATGTCAGTTGAATTATTACAGCATCAGCAGAGATAAAAGTAAAGACACAGCAATCACTGGCAATAAAGTACCTGTATGGGTCAAACGTGGCATACTTCATCCAATCCAGTGGATTGCTCTGATAGGACTCCACTATATTCTGGACTTCTTCTATATTGACTTTATCACTGGAGAAGATCTGGTGCAGGATCTGGATCAGCTCATCCAGTGTCTGTGGCTTCAGTACCTCTGTGTGATCCATACTACTACAAAGTCAGAGCTGAGCTGATTCCCCCTGTGATGTCTAGGACAGATCACTCACACAAACAACTGTGCAGAAGTGCAGCCTTTCTTCTCTATTTAAACTGGCCAACTTGCAGAGGGATGTACCAAGTTTCTTAGGGGTGGTAGGAGAGATAAGAGTGCTGTTTGTGACAGATTCTGTTTCTCAGTTATGGTGTTTTTACATTACAAGCAGCTTAATCTGCACACAATTACCCTTGCACTGATAACATTGATAGAAAACAAAGGAACTATCTGTTTTATTAAGCTGTATGTGCACTGATATCCTCCTTTTCCAGAGCTACAACTTCTTGTCCTGCTGAGCTTTGGAATTAGGGGCTTGCAGGGGGTTGGTGTCTATTAATTTAAACCAGCAGCCATAGAAACCTTTACAACCCCCCAAAAAGCATTCATGCCTTCATTACTGTCTGCAGCTGAGAAAAAGGGGAATTTCAGACTTCAAATACAGTGAACACAGTTCATCTGAATTTTTTTCCCAGCAGGTTGTGGCTACTGTGCTACAGCATGATTTAAACGGGGTCCTTTTCCACATTTATAAACGTTTTTTTTACAGCTTTCACCCAGGATTCATGTATTGTTCTAATTCAATTCCATTAGAAACTTGTGTGAATCATAGATTCAAATTTAGTGAATTTTGGGTGACGTTTTATTATAAATATATCCCAATATTTTATCATATATCATATTTTATCATTGTCTTTGTGTTCAATTTTTGCTCCTATTGTTGTTGTTGTTGTTGTATTGCTAATGACAAGTTAAACTTATTCATGATATGTTGTATATAATTATTAATGGGTTTTATTAATTGCCATTAGGATTATTAATTGCCATTAGCAATACAACTATGAAAGCAACAACTGATTAACTGGTGCACACACAAAAACATGTCCAAACCTCAATTCAGCGCCAATGCATGCACTTTAGACCTCAAATCATCCCCAATGCACATACTTCATAGCTCAATTCAGCCACAATGCATGCACTTCATACCTCAATTCAGCTGCAATGCATGCACTTCATACCTCAATTCAGCTGCAATGCATTCCGTTCAGACATCAGATTAGCCCCATTGCATTCCCTTCATACCTCAGGTCAGCCCAATGCATGTGCTTCAGATAAACCCCAATGCATGCACTCCAGACATCAGATTAGCCCCACTGTATGCACTTCAGACCTCAGGTCAGCCCCAATGTATGCGCTTCGGACCTCAGGTCAGCCCCAATGTATGCGATTCGGACCTCAGGTCAGCCCCAATGTATGCGATTCGGACCTCAGGTCCACCCCAATGCATGCACTTCAGACCTCAGATTAGCCCCCCTGTACGTGCTTCAGACCTCAGGTCAGCCCCAATGTATGCGCTTCAGACCTCAGGTCAGCCCTAATGCATGCACTTCAGACCTCAGGTCCACCCCAATGCATGCACTTCAGACTTTGAGTATGCTTAAAGCAAAAAAATCAGAGAGAAAAAATCAGCTGATTTCTAATCAGAGAAAGTGATGGATTTAACTGTGTCAGTGTCTATCTTGATACCTATGTGAAGTCTGCAACTAACGTGCTGGCTACCACACAAACTAAGTTATTTAAATATTTAATACATTGTGACAACAAAGCTGCCAAATACATGAAGTATTAGTTTAATCCAGTGGTCACATGATCGCACACACCTCCCTCACAATGCTGTTCTTCTGAGCAGCTGGTGGAGTTACAACTGAAGGATTCAATGCCATGACATAGTTGTGGTCGGGGAGCTACATTTCCCTTCATGCTTTCTGCGTTCCATCCAGCATTTCATGCTCTCACAGGCTGCCATTGGGGGTCAGCCTGTAATGTCAATGGCTGACTATAGGATTACAGTCACACCATATGTCCTGTATGTCCCTGAAAAGTGTAAAGGGCACAATATGACCACACTAGCACGGATCTGCTTCTGTACTTTGCATGGTCAGTCTCACACAGGAACCCCTTTGATCAGTAGGGGATTGGCAGGATCACCAGGTATTTGCAGTGCTTCAAAAAATAAAACAAACCATTAAGGATAGAGGAGTGTAGCCTTACATAAACCTTAAAGTGTCAGTTCACACAAAATGATATTTGGAGGTGGACTGAGTTAACCCCCTAGTTTCATGCACTGTTTTTTCAAATTGCACTGGACCAGACTGCAGGTACTGATATGCCACGTGTTCTGGTGCGGGCGATTGCCCCGCCGGATGGGGGGGCGTGGCTGCGGTGCCATTGACTTCAATGCACCGCCAACCCCCTTCGTCCCTGAATGCAGGAAACTGGCCGGTATGCGATACAGTGCTCACCACACTGGAATGCACTGTATATGGTGTGAAGTTGTGAACAAGCCCTCATACTGAAGATGTTGGGCACTCATCCAAGTAACTTCTTAGCAGCTAATTGAAAGAGAGACTTAAAAGAGAACTATGGGGTAAGTGTTATTCCCCATAGTTCTCTTAAGGGTCACGGGAGGACATATACTAGCATTCTCCCGTGACCCAAAGCTCAGTATATCATGAGCTACAGCTCGTGGTATACTGAGATCGCTGCAGCCGGGATGGATCCTGACAATACTGTTGAGATCCACCCAGCTGCCTGAGTGACAGCTGGCTCTGCCCACTGGCGGAACTACCAGGGTCGCAGCGGTCGCAATTGCGACCGGGCCCTTGCGTTCGGCCACTTGGGGGGGGCCCAGGGAGGAAGAAGAGGGCCCCCCCTCCAGAGAGTTGCCGCTACATCCCTGCACAGCCACCCGTAGCATGTACGGGCAGCTGTGCGGCAGGGATGCATTGCCGTCCGCACGAGACCGGCACAGTTCCTTGCGGCCTCGGCTCACCTGGTTCCGGGCGCAGCGTGAAGCATCATCCAGCCCGGCAGCAGCCAATGAGTGGGAGCGGTGTAATCCCCGCCCCCTCATCACACAGAACTGCTGCCCCGTGCCGACTAGAGCTGCCAGGGACACGAAGGGGGAGACAGGGAGCTGGAAGTATGAAGGTGACATGGGAACCGGGAGCGGAAAGCTGGGGACATGAAGGGGGAGATAATGGGGAGCTGGGGACATGAAAGAGAAAAGTTTTTTTTTCTTTTTCCCATGTCTAAATTTTGTTTAAAAAAAAAAAATCTAATTTGTTCATGGATTTTTGCATCGGGGCCCTGGGGTCACTAGTTACGCCACTGGCTCTGCCTATCTTGAGGCAAAGCCAGCTGTGCCTGCCCCCTCCCCGTCCGTTCCTCCAGTCAGCACTGGAGGATCGGGGAGGGGGGGAATCCCTGCAGGAAGCTGTGACTGACATTCACGGCTCTCTGCGCGGAGATGATCAAGAAGTGAGCGAGCAACGGTATGCGTTCGCTCACTTCCCGATCTATTGAGCCAACGTGTGACAGTTTAATTGCCACACCTCGGCTCAAACTATGAGGATGAGTGATTTTCACTCACCTCATAGTTCTCCTTTTAATGTCTTCAACATTGCAATCCAGTTAAATGTAGTTACTATTTGTAGCTATAACAGAGAGAGCTGGAATTCTTTTCATGGCCATTAGTGTGCAGCTCCAGAAACTCAATAACAGAGACCAGTAGTGTCCCCAAGAGATAAAATATACTGTCACGTGGTTTAATTGTCCAGTTTTTGCCGGAAACTGAAATATCAGGTTAGGGTTGTCTGACCCTTCAGTTACAATATTATACAAAATTCATTAAGTATGCTGCTCTGGTATGTCATGCTTTCCAGAATCCAGACACAGAGCTCTGACCCCAAGTAGCTTTTATTTAGCTTTCTGCAAATGTGTCAGAGATTAAAAATACAAAACTAAACACTAAGGCAGCGGTTCTCAACCTGTGGGTCGGGACCACTTCGGGGGTTGAATGGCAATTTGCCAGGGGTCGCCAGGAGTCTCCCACTATTAGATAGCGGCTCTCGGCCGCCCGGGAGAGAAACACTTTTTCCCGGAAAGTGCTCTGCTTGGAATGCATAGCTAGATTCCCATTGGCTATTTCACTTTGCAATAGCAAACTAGCTATTGCACCTGCCCACTGCTGCTGTCAATCAGCAGAGGGATACCTGCAGTTCTCCATCAGGTCCCCATCTAGTGATTATCATCATTATTATTAATAATAAAAGCTGACACCCTCGGCTTATGTTATATGGTTGGCCATTTTAGCTGTTACAACAGTGGTTCTCAACCTGTGGGTCGCTGTGTGATTTCTGCTGTGCTAGGTGAGAGTCCTCCTCGGCCCTCTCCTAGCTCAGCAGTGTCAGTTCTCCCGTCACGCCGCCAGATGTCGCTGCAGCAGCCGCGTCAACCCTAAATTTTACCGTTGGGGGTCACCACAACTTGGCAAATGTTACCAAGGGGTCCCGGCCCTAGAAAGGTTGAGAAGGGACTAAGGGACTAAGGGATCTATTTATAAACAGTTTGTAGAGCCATTCACCCTGCGAATGCCGTGAATGCTCATTCTGTGCAAATAGGGGCAAAAATGACCGTTCTTAGTATGATTTCTTTTCAGGTTGATTGTAGTGTAATGCCCCATTATGGCCAGTAGGTGGCATATAGCAGCATAGGGAATACTTATTTCTAGGGATGCACCGATATATCGGCCTCCGAAACATATCTGCGGAAAATGGCACTTTTGGCTAAATGCCTAAAGTGCAATTTTTGTGCTGATACATCGGGGCATCGCTGCTTTCTTTCCTCCCCGCTGGGCGCTGCTCTGTGTTCCAGCATGGAGGAGAGAAAGTGTGACAGCAGGCCGAGCGCTGCGGGAGGAGAGCGCTGTGAGCGGCCGGCGTCTCTCCCCCCACACCGCTCAGCCTCCTGTCACAGTCCGGCAGAGCAGTGTGGCGGCGGAGACAGCCTGTGCTGTCACAGGAGGCTGAGTTCTCCTCCCACACCGCTCGCTCAGCCTCCTGTGACAGTGGTCAGGAAGAAGAGCGGGTACAAACACTCAGTGATCGCTGAGTGTTTGTAGATAATTGAGGACATAGCATGTTGACTATATCCTCAATTATGAATAAATGGGAAGTGATCTACATCAACTCCTGTTCATTCATAATTGTAGTTATAGTAAACACACAATGTCCTCATCTTCTTAATGAACAGGAACACTCATAGAGGATTCCTGTTCATTGATAAAGGGGGATCCAGAAAAAGAGATTGAGGACCTCCAATCTCTTTTTCTATTTTAAAAGGGAAATATCAGGGGTCTGTTTAGACTCCTAATATTTCCCCGAAGCCCCTAAAAGTAAAGTAAAAAATACAAATATTTAATTAAAAATGAATTCATAAATAAAAATAAATATAACAAAATTAAAAAGTTTATAAAAAATAAATTAAAATAAAATATTAAAAAAATTGGAAAAATTAAAATAAAAAACATTTTCGGTTTCGGCCTGACAATTTTTTAAAATTTCGGTTTTATTTCGGTTTTGAATTTTCCATTTCGGTGCACCTCTACTTATTTCCTATGCACCTCAGCTCCATCTAGTGGCCACTAATGGCTCTGTGAATTGTTTATAAATAGATCCCTATGGTTCTTCTGCTGATAATTAGGTTTTAGCAGTTTGAACAGTTTTCTACACTCTCTTGCTATGCCTAATTGTATACAGAAACCTTTTTCGATAACTTTTTTTTTGTGATTAAGGAAATAATATGCTAAGTCTGCCCAGAGACAACAGGTAGTGGTAACAATTATATTTTAAAGGGTAGCACTGAATCAAGCACTGAATATACCTGCAAAATTAACATTCCTAAATGTTCCCTAAAACATTACAAAACTTTTTTTATGTTCAGTTCCACTTTCATTTCAAAGAGTGTACCTGTATGGTTACGGTTCTACATATTTCTCTGTCTGCACTCCCACGAGCTGATCTCCTGTTGTAAGAAAAGTAGGTTAAAGTGTTCATTGGTTGTACGTGGTCACTTTACTGGCTTCTCATTTTGAAACAATATCCAACCTTTCCGCAGCAAACTAAATAAACTGCTGGCTTCCAATCTCTTGTGGACTTCGGGAGTTAAATTTTGACATACTAGTTTGTCCCCAGCTTTTTGCCAAGCTGATTTAATGAATTCAATAGATTCGGAGTCACTGACCAGTAATATGCAAGCAGTCAGAACTCCTGATAAGCATACTTGCTTCAAGTGATTCAAGAAATTACTGGATCAGCATGATAGTCAGGCAACTCACATTTTCAGAAACAAAGGTCAGCTACAACGGCTTCAATGGGGAGGTGTCGGTCACAGTTTTCTATGAGCTTGGGCGAAATTAGGCGAACTGGGTGCGAACCAAGCCCCCGCACAGCATTATTGATAATCTGGAGGGGATATCTTATTAGAGGAGTCCAAATAAATTTAAAATCCAGTATATGAGGCAACCAGCAAGCAGACTCTGAATACTAAAATAATACTTTGACTCCTATATTATTAAAGAAGAACTCCTGAAAAATCAAAAACTTACCCTTGCATTGGGGCTACCCCCTCACTGCAAGGGTTAAGTGCTCATTTTGTCTAGGGGACTCAAATAAAGTAGATTAATAAAGCAGATTCACTTACCTGGTGCTTGGTCCCATCCGCACCTTCTGCTAGATTTTTTCCCGCGGCCTCGGCTCACCTGGGCTCCGGCGGTCTATGGACCCATGACTTCATCAAGTCTTATGCATTTACATTGACCTGCATTAGATGTGAGGACACAGATGGACATTCCATAGCGGGTAGGAGCAGAGGGGGAGAGACACCTGACGTTTGTTGGCAAATTAGCTATAATTAGCTATAATTTCGCACTGAAGTTGCTAGAGGGCCAGACCATTATAAATAGGGAAGCAGGTTGTTTACCACGACGGTAGAAGTGATTTTTTTCTGAAGATATGGGTAAACAACGCGATTTAACAGCCTTTGAGCATGGGATGATTGTTGGCGCTCAAAGCAATAGAGCGAGTATCAGCAAAACAGCAGAATTCGTTAAATGTTCAAGAGCAGCTGTTGTTAAAGTGTTTAAAGACTGGACTGTCAGCCGAAAATCTGGGTCTGAACGTGCGAATTGTGGCCGTCAGCGACTAGTCAATGTTAGGGCAGAACGGAGAGTGGCAAGACTGGTACAAGACAACAGAAGGGCAACAGTGCAGTGTCAGATTCCTCGCATCACCTTTCAACATCTCGTGGAGTCACGAGGCGGCCCAACGAATTCATCTCGTGGAGTCATCTCGTGGCCCAACGAAGTACTGATGGGGTGGTCATAATAATCTGGCCACTCAGTGTATATATGTAGTATATATATTCTTTTTAAAAAAAATACTTTACTATGTAATTTGGAGAACAATATTCCACGCTGAATGCCTCTGTGCCATGGAAAGTCTAGTAGATGGTAGTAAAAAATACTCCTTACGGGAACAAACCTTTCATTACTGGCAAACCTCATTCTAAAATTTGTAATAACAGTACAGTACATCCAAATGTATTCCAAATATCTGGAGTATATTCCAAGGAAAATCTTTGGTTGGATGATATTCTGATTTTGTCATAAACTAATGACTTTTCCATGCTTTAAACAATGTTATTTTCTCTACATGACATCTGTGTCATCGCTGTACTCAGTAGGGTGGACATTTTTTAAAGACAAAGTCCAGCTTTTAGAAACAAATAATAAAAGCACACTGCTTCCTAACAGAAAAAAAACTGCATTTTGTTTTTGTATTGGCGCCAGTAAAGCATTGTAACCATGATCAGAAGATCGCAGGTGCAAATGCTCTGGCTCTTGCAGACTCTTCCTCCTGTCCCATCCCAAGGTACAGACTCCGTGTCCATACCAAGGCATAGATATTCAGTAACATGGGCGGGAGGGAGAATTTATGAACTACAAATGCAGTGACTTCACCGCACTTGTATTCCATTGAGAACTGGTGTGGTGACTAATAGGACTCGTAGTTTGTCCATTCACAGATCTTGTCAAATGATCTGTGGATGGATGATGCGGTTGTGTATGCAGAGCCAACAACAAAGAAGAACCCTGTGCATCAGGTAAGTGGAGGGGGCTGTGCGGTTGTGATGGGACCAAGTTTCACGTTACACCCTGAACATGAGTATAACATCAAACATGATGAATAGCCTGTACAGCAGCCCTTCGGGTTTGACTGAACCGAAGGGCTCCGGCGGCCGAAGAGAGTCGAAGGATCAGCCGAAGCTACGCGAATAACGCCCTAAAACTTTTAAATATCAAGGAGCAGCATCCATTGTAAGTGATATAATCAGCATTTGAAATGCTGATACAACTCTATTGTTCTATTGGCAAAGTTCTATTGGCACACTGTGCTGAAAAAAAGTACTGCATGCAATGAACCGATTGAATTGAGCTAATTGAAAACAAGGTAAATTGCCTTGTCTGCACCTTGGGACGGTATTGGAAACGTCACCCAGCCTTTGCGCTGCATTGATGTGCATTGAGAACACCAATCGAATGCGTACTGCTGTGCAGAGGCTTAAGTTACGGTTTGTGATACTTAAAAATAACAAAAGTAAAGAGTAAACAGTGAAATTATTTTATTGCAGAAGAGACATAACATGAACTCTTGCCATGAAAAACCAGCAGTATAATTTATAGCATAATGAGTTACTTATAAAACATGAGTATTTATTAATAACTGAATAACATTTATTCAACAACATGGTGTAAAGAGGTTCATAGGTCATAGCAGCTCTCAAGAACCTGGCTGCATAAACATTAGGGATGCACCAGTGGCGTAAAAATCGCCATAGCGACCAAGACGGCCGCTATGGGGCACAGGGGGCCATATGCCGTGCAGGCCGCCTGGGTCGCTATGGCATCTTATGCTGGTGGCTTTCACTGGCGGCTGTGTGGGAAGAATGCACTGCTGTTTAGATCACTGACAGTGATCTGTGCAGCAGCACGTTCTTCTCACAGCCGCTGCAGAGTTAATGAGAGCCAGCAGCGGCGGTGTAGCAGGCTGGACCTGGTGTTCTGTCGACAAGGAGGCGGGGCCCGTGGTCCGCAGCAGAGGAGGATGCTTTGCCCGATGAAGGAGACGGGCCCGGCGACGGAGCAGGAGGCGGGGCCCATCAGCGATCGTGCAGGAAGAGGAGGCGGACAGGTAAGTAGTGTGACCAGCCCACCTGAGGGTGGCCCTGCAGAGCCCACCATAGAGATCCCATGGTGGGCTCTGCAGGGTCACCCTCAGGTGGGCTGCGTGGGATCTTAAGTGGGCTCTGCAAGAGGCATAACTAGAAGGGCCCCATACAAAATTTTGCTATTGGGCCCTGTGATTTCTAGTTACGCCCCTGGGATGCACTGATATTTTTTTCCATTACTCGCTAATACTGAATACCGATACCCAAAGTTCCATTAAAGCATGTAATGACAGGCCGCCCGGCAGGGAAGCCGACTCCATGCTCCCTTATTACCAGGTGAAGAGGAAGCATGGAGCCGGCTTTCTGGCCAATCAGGAAGCCGCGGGGGGCGGGTAATTACTTGCCCTGGATGGCCAGCTTCCCGACCAATTAGGAAGCCGGGTGGCTCCAAGTGACGAGCAAGCATGGAGCCGGCTTTCTGGCCAATCAGGAAGCTGGGGGGCGGGTAATGACTCGCCGCCCGGCTTCATGGTTTGCCAGCATCCCGGCCAATTAGGAAGCCAGGTGGCGAGCCATTACACACCGCCCGGCTTCCTGCGGCCAGCTTTCTGATACTGGAAGTTCCGGTATCGGGATAAGTATCGGGAGCATTTGGGAGAGTACGAGTATTGATGCATCCCTAATAAACATACTACAAGCTGGATTCTGGTTGGTTGGTTGTTATGGCTATAAGCCCACAGGTAATTGAGTTCATTTATTAAAAGTTTGTAGTTAAATAACATGTTTGATTTCACTATCATACCGCTTTACTTGGGGGCAGAAAGTTCTCCCCAGATGGTGTACATTTATCAGATCTATTGTCAGGGTTATTTGACATTTGTTGAACGAAATCTCAAACAGGAAATATTTTCCTAGCTCAAAGCAGACAGTTTAGGACATTGTTATTTGACCACTATGTGTTAAATCTCCTATGTCCATAATCTGCACTACTGTCAATAATGAATCAAGATCTAACAAATATACATTGTTCAGTGAAGTATTTCTTTACATTTTTGCCCAAACACTAAGGGGTCTATTTATAAACAATCCACAGAACCTTTTCACCTGTGAATATCTGTGAACGTTTATTTTGTGTGGATATATGCCAAAGCAAACATTGTTTAGTTGTTTCTTTACAAGACAATAGGGATGCAACGATACCGATACTAGTATCGGTATCGGTGCCAATATCGAGTATTTGCTCCGCAGCCTAGCCCGATACTTCCTGTATCAGGAAGCCGGGCACCGGGTCATTACACGCTCCCCGGCTTCCTGATTGGCCGGGAAGCCGGCTCCATGCTTTCTCGTCACATAGTGACAAGAAGCATGGGACGGCTTCTTTGTTAATCGGGAAGCCAGGTGGCGAGTCTGTACACGCTGCTCGGCTTCCCGGCTAATCAGGAAGCGAGGTGGCGAGTCATTACACGCCACCTGGCTTTCTGAATGGGACTTTGGTATTTGCTATTAGCGAGTACCGTAAAAAAAATATCGGTACTCGTACTCGGTACTGTGACGGACCGCCTGGTACCCCGACTGGGTACCTCCGTCAGAAAACAGCTTCCTCTCTGCTGGAACACGAATTCCAGTGTCCTCAGCCCAAACCTGCCTGATTATTGGACAGAACCAATATATTAGGACAGAACGCTAAACCACTCAATCATTAGACAACACCAATGTTGAGGTGGAAACCAAGATCTGCTTTATTGAAGACCAGCTCAGCATATATACAGTTCAAGAAGTCTAAACACATAACGCAATCAAACATGAACAGCATGCAAACAGACACCCCCTCCCCCTCCCCAATGCCTTAATGAATGAATGGGGAGAGAGGAGACACATGTGATGGGATTATCTCCTGAGTGTATCATAGGGTGATCTACTCATCTACACCCGGAGTCAGCTACTCCTAGAATCAGATATCCTAATCCCATCATCAACACAATACAACAAAGGGACCAATAAACTGTAACAGTTCAATATCCAGAATTAACCCCCTTCAGTGCTGCTGGATTCACAGCCTGTACCTATAATAAACACAGGGTCATCCAAATGTAATGCCAGGGAAAATGTGCAGTACATTCCTCCACACATAAACCTGGTAGAAGGGTTAATTGTAACCCCAAGAGGTCCGAGGGGGGTCTCCATAGTTCTGGGTCCATAGTCAGTAGGAAGGAGGCTAGTCCCCAGGCTCCTCCAACAGCACCAGTGACGGTTCAGTCTGTCACAGGTACCATATACCGGTATTGGTGCATCCCTACAAGACAATGTTTTTTCCATTTAATAGCACATTATGGCCACTAGATGGTGCTGATGAGCATAGATAATAAATACTAATAGACTATGCTGCTTTAGCTCCATCTAGAGGTCATAATGTGATGTTACATGAAAACATTCGAAAATTCATTGCACTTGAAAAAACATCACAGATATTCGCAGGGTGAACAGTCCTGCAAATTGTTTATAAATAGGTCCCTTACAGCCATCATATTTCCAAACAGCTGGCTCCAATTCTCTCAGCTCGGCTTCCCTTAACTTCCTGTTGATTACAAGATGACAAGGGACAATTCAGCAGCTGTCCATCTTCTAGTTTGGAGAAGGGGGGAGGGAGGAGCGCAGGGCCGGTGCTAGGATTCTTGCCTACACAGGCAAGGTGCATTTTTGCCCCCCCCCCCCTGTAAAAACAGGGCATT
>NW_017306685.1:286728-322391 GCF_000935625.1 Nanorana parkeri | reverse complement strand
TCGGGGCATTTTGACAAGTACTTGTCAAAATGCCCTGTTTTTTCCGCCCTCACCCTGCAGCGCCCTCAGGCGGCCGCCTGACTTGCCTTGCGGTAGCGCCGGGCCTGGAGGAGCGGGGAGCAGGGGAGTGACTTGCCTTGCTGTGTTTGTGGATCCTTATAGGTATCACATCGTACTCCTAAATGATGTATCCCTTATACTCTCAGTGATGGGTGCTGAAGTGACAGGTGGACGGTGCCATATGTATACAGAAAGAGTAAAGTGTCACCAGCACACCAATATCTTCCTTATCGACGCATCTTTATTGACATTGAATAATCATGAAATCGCAAATGCAGTGTTTCGAGGCCACATAGGATTCCATCATCAGCTTACATACCTTAGTGGGGCCGGAGTTGACAAGGGCAGCCTCCCTTGCTGCTCCGGTCCCAGAAAACCTGAATAGCAGAGCAGGCGGCAGGGACATGGAGTGGCATGAATGCCGCAGGATGTCATCACTGCTGAGCAGTCAGTCTCCGCAAAGCCGACGAACCCCAGGCAGGAAGCAAATGCAGAAGATGAATACCAGTGGGCAGGGTACCAGATGAGCCGAAACCAGATACAAGCCGAGTCATCAACATGCAGGCAGAGTTGTGCCAGAAAGCAGACAGGAGTGTGGACAAGAACAAGTTGGGGTTGGTAACATGCAGGCAGTACAGTACAAAGCAGAAGTTGAGAGTGAAGGTCAAGGGACAAGCTCACAGGAGCTCAGAGCAGCAGTTGGAAGTCAAGATGAGCTGGGTTCTAACGGATGATCAGAAATGGAGTACATGATCTCAGCAGTACAGGATAGTTGACGACCACTCAGCACCGGAGGTGTCACAGACTAAATAGCCCATAGAGTGCCAAGATTCGTAATATGGGTGGGCATGTGCAGAGATGCACAGCTGGGCACGACTCTACAGACCCTCTGGTTCTGGCTTTCTGACAAGCACACATAAGGGCTCCATAGGACACTGGAAGGGAAAGGAGTCATCTTAAAACAGAATATCAGGGTCAGTGCTCAGGGGACCAGCAGGAAACTAAACATTTACACATTAAGGAGCAGCATCCATTGTGATTTAATCAGCATTTGAAATAGCTTAAAAACCTGTTGACTTTAATCTTACTTTAGCTTCTAATAAAAGCTGATACTCCCTCATATAATACAGGCTCAGCCCTCAGGCATGCAGGAATAAAACACAGCACTAATGCTCAGATGTTTGGTGCCTGTACGGTGAATACAAACCTCCTGATCTAATATCTTCCATAGTGTGGGATTAGCACTGCTTTCAGCATTTGCCCTTACAGTGGGTGCTTCTCGCCATAAATCATAATATATATGCATGGCCTTGTGGGAGAATATTGCCAGCAATGGCTGCCAGTGACATGTATTAAGGGAGCAGGTTAAATTAGCCTACAGACCAAGAGGTTTCCAGAGTCCATCTTTAAAATCCAATGCCTGGATTAGATGTTGCTTCTTTTTAACCCCTTCGTGACTGACGACGTACAGTGTACGTCGCCAGCATCGGGGCTGTTTAAACAGACTCCCGGCGACTTTTGCCACCGGGAGTCTGTTTAAACTTGTAGAGCCGACTGTCGGCTTTACAACAGAAGCGATCCTGGCGACTTACCTGTCGCCAGATCGCTTCTGCGTCCCGAAGAAGGGGCCGCCCCCCCCCCGCCGGACACCCCCGCCGTACTTCCCGGGCTCCGTTGCCCCTCCTATGGGCCCGGGACCGGCGATCTTTGTGTCCGCGGGGAGCTGGGGAGGAGGTCGACGAACTTCCGTTCATCGATCCCCTCCCCGTTCTATGGGACCGGGAGCGATGCAGATTGCATCACTTCCGGTCCCTGGGCTGTCAGTTCTGGGCTCCTGCAGCCCAGGTCTAAGCTATTGAAGTGCGATCTGCACTTCAATAGCTCATTTCTAGTGTAAAGGTGACACTGAGGGTCTTTTGGACCCCCAGCATCACCTTAAAGAGGACCTGTCACCACCATCTGCTATTACATGGGGGGGCTTGCAAGCCCCCCCATGTGATAGCAGTCAAAGTAAAGTAAAAAAAAACAACTGTTTTAAAAAAAAAAATTTAAAAAAGTTTGGGGTATCTCTAAATTGATGACCTGTGGGGGCTTTTAAAGTGTCTTTTATTGACTTTTTGGGGTACTGCAGTTTTTCGCCGTTTCACGGTCGCACGCAATCTGTAAACTGGGCATGTTGGGTATCGTTTTACTCGTTGTAACCTCATCTTTTATATTTCATTAAAAAAATGGGTAATTTGTTGTGTTTTGGGGCATTTAATTAAATTTGTCACTAAATTTTGGGGTTTAATAAGGAGTTGCGCTAATATTGCGCAACATAAACATTTTCAACTACCACCATTTTATTCTATAGGGTCTTGGCATTCAGAAAATATATAATGTTGGGGGGTTTTACGTCATTTTCAGGCCTAAAATGTGGAATATAACATGGTTGCAAAAATTTAAAAAAGGGCCTCAGTCATGAAGGGGTTAATGGAGGAATTTTAGCCATTTAGCAATGGAAATGAATACAATGCACATCAGTAGCCCACAAAGAAATGGGAAGATGTATGTGGATAAGAAAAGACGACACTGAGAAGTGACAGACAAAACAGACAGAGTTATTCACAAAAGGGTAAAGGCAAGGATTTGGAGAAGGCAGGAGAAGGGAGAAGGGAACCATCTAGGACAAAATAGCTGAACTGAAAAGTGAGTTGAATTGGAGGATTTTTCCAAATCAGCTAGTTTGGCCTAGACTGTTCACTTCTCCTGCCTTCTCCAAACTCTTCACCTTTTGTGAATAACCCTGAGATACAGAGGACCATTGTATTACAATAGATCGGGGGAATCACACATTATTTTCAGTCGTGTAGGAGGTACTTGGATACTATAATCTTTTGGTAATACAAATGAAGATACATCAGTAATATTTATTTTATTCAAAATCTATAGGAGTATGTACCCACTGCTGTAAATGTTAAGGATATTGGGAGTCACCAAGTTTAGAGTTTATTTATAAAGACCATATCTACTAACTTTCAGCCTTTCCCATCAGTCCTGTATAGTACTACTGGCTCCTCTCCTGTAAAACAACTGCCCACTAGTGATTTCACTGCACACTGTGAGCTTTTCACAGGTACATTAGAAGCTGCAACAACCTAGACAGAGCTCACCTAAGTTCCTGGCTGTAGGACACCCAACATCATTAAAATTTCTCCTCCGCTGCCTGTCACTCGCCTGCCCCTTTCATTCATTGTAGTTCTATTCTTTCAAACATGAAGGCTCGTCATTCTTCAGTGAGAGTTACCTTCAGTGGGAGTTACCTAGGTTGCAGTGGCGTCACAAGGGGGGTGCGGCCCGCACCCGGGTGCCACCATTGGAGGGGTGACACCAAAATGACTCACAGTCATTTTGGTGTCACCCCCCTCTGAAAAGTCAGGAAAAGAGGAGGGGACACGGAGGCATACCTTATCCCGCCGGGTGACTGTCCCCACCTCTCTCTGCCGGCGTCCATCACCAGGATTGCGCGCATTCGCAGTGACGTCTCGGCGGGGTGACACTCGGTTACCGCTCCGGGTGTCACCCAGCCTCGGGACGCCCCTGCTAGGTTGGTCTGCATGCAAATACACCTTGCCTAGGAACATACACTCTTCTCACCTGGCATCCACCCATCAAGGTATTTTGATATTTGAATAACTCCTCCGATGAGCCAGCCCACTGCTTGAATCAGGGCTAAGAGCTCTTGAGAGGCAGCTGTTATATTTTCAGCAAGTAATGTACAGCCACCACCAACCAGCCATGATCTGCCTGCAATGCATAAAGAAGAACAGCGACACAGTGATGATATCAGTGGATCTAAAACAAGGTATTTATTGAAAGTTTCATTTAAACTGTTATTAGCATGTTGATGAGGCTACACTTACATAGATATTGATTAACAGAGACAGACTGATGGAAACTGAGCTATAGAGTGTAGCAGACAGACCTCTCACGCAAAGCATGGAGAGACCAATCAAAATTGGTCTTCCTCTACGGTAACCTAAGCCATGACCAGTTTGTCCAGACGACTTTTAAATGGTAGTTTGACCGGAGCTCAGGGCTCTTGATGTCTTTGATGTGCTGCTCTTAATTTAAAAAAATAGTTTAGTCAGCCTAGAATCTATATACAGAAGACTTTTACAGGGAGTAGATAGCCGATAATCCCCCTAGGTATTGTATAGAGAATTATAATAATAGTGATAATAGCATACACACTATTTACACATGTAGTATACAAAAGATATCTTTTTTTTTTTTCTGCTACATGTATGTGCATGGGGATCCAGCAGGTGCAAACACATGCTGCAAGCCTGTCTACGCATGCATGGGATCCAGCAAATGCACAGACCCCCCTCCCCTCCGTTACACAATGGCATATTTTATTTTTTTAACAGTAAATAACTCAATTGTATTTTTTATACATGCATTCCCTAAATCCTTATGTCTATGTCATGCATGCTCAGAAATATCAGGGTCTTTGCTAGGACCCATAGACTTGCGGTGTATCTGTGCATGGGGATCCAGCAGGTTCAAAGACCTGCTGCAAGCCTGTCTACGCATGCATGGGATCCAGCAAATGCACAGACACTCTGCTACACGTATGTGCATGGGGATCCAGTAGGTGCAAACACATGCTGCAAGCCTGTCTACGCATGCATGGGATCCAGCAAATACACAGACACACTGCTACATGTATATGCTTGCATCAGATCTAATTTCAAGATGGCGGCACTAAGCAGCGCTGGAAGTACTTCACCTGCAAGGAAGACAATGCTGGGCTCCATGGACTGGTAAGTATGTAATTTTTTAACTCTCTTACAAGTACAAGTGTTAGGGAATGGAAAATGTAGTTTTGGCTTTGTAGGGTGAAGTTCTTCTTCATAAAGCAGCTAAGCAGTAGGCACTTCATTATGAGCATAACATTGATTTGTTCTCAGGAGCCAGCGTGTGAAGTGGAAGTTTCTAGCTGGCAGTTTGTACCTCTTGCAATTGCCTCATCACAGTCCTCTTCACAATAATCCCCACCTCTTGAATTGGCTTGGAAGTCAGTGAAGTCAGTCCATAAGCGGTTATTATTACAGGCTAGCCTGTGGTAAACAAGGGCTTCTGTCAGACAGTCCTGGCAACGGTCTACACTGCACAAGTATTGTTTCCTTTGCCTGCTCACAGAAGCATGTGAGCCACATAGTTTGTTCCACTGGCACTGAGAAAAACACTCAAGAGGACTTTTTTCTTCAATAAAGAGAACACAGTGTAATGTGCACTTTAAACAATGGATTTCCCAGAATTAGATGTATTGTAAAAGGCATATAAAAGCATTTTATTCAGCAAATACTTGGCTGACCGTTGAGGTGCACACATTAACCATTCAGAATGAATTATTAGGGAATATGTATTCCTAATTTTAATGCTAATCTATCAGTGAAAGTATAAAGGAATGCCCAGATTGCACCGATCCTTGGAGCTGGGTCATGATGAATGTAAATAACACTTGTCTCATTGGCCTCTTTTTTCCACCAGTCCATGGCATAAATTGTCCCAAAATATATGAGAAGATTATGCAATGTGTGTGTGTCATATACACTAACCTCCTCTTCCCTGTCATATACATTAACCTCTACCCTGTCATATACACTAACCTCCTCTTCACTGTCATATACACTAACCTCCTCTTCCCTGTCATATACACTAACCTCCTCTTCCCTGTCATATACACTAACCTCCTCTTCCCTGTCATATACACTAACCTCCTCTTCCCTGTCATATACACTAACCTCCTCTTCCCTGTCATATACACTAACCTCCTCTTCCCTGTCATATACACTAACCTCCTCTTTAAAGTGACACTAAACTCAGGAGTTAAATCTTTAAAATGCATTCCAGAACCTTAACTATTAACAAAAATGTAACTTATTTGTGTGTCACTCGGCTGTAGTTCCTCAAATGAATACGTGTGGAAAACCGCTCATGTGTGAATGGAGCTACATTTTTGTTAATAGTTAAGGTACTTGAATGCATTCTTAAGATTTAACTCCTGAGTTTAGTGTCACTTCAGCGTTGCAGTTAAACATAATTATTCACCACTTAAAGACCAGGGTGTTAAACCCCCTTCCTGCCAGGTCATTTTTCAGTATTCAGAGCTGCGGTACTTTGACTGACGTCTATTCCGTCATGCAACGCTGTACTGAAGCAAATTTTATACCATTTTGGGGGGACAGATAGAGCTTTCTTTTGGTGGCATTTAATCACCACTGGGGTTTCTATTTTTTACTATATAACAAAAAAAGTACCGAAAATGTTGAAGAAAAACCTGTTTCCTATTAAATGTTATGAAACATTTATTATTAGACCAATTTTTGGGTAAAATATAAAAGACGGGGTCACGTCGGGTAAATAGACACCAAACATGTCAATCCTTAAAATTGCGCGCACCTGCAAAATCACAGAAAATGACTACACCCAAAATTGGCCCTAGGTGACGCTTTAAAAGCTTTTACCGATCATCAGTTTAGTGTTATCAGTGATTAATGGCCCTAAAATGATTACTTTCATTCAGATGTTCACGGCGATATGTAACATGTGCGGCACAATAGGTGGAATCGTCGTTTTCGCACGTAGGCACACCGGATCATTCCTGTTCATTGATAACAGGGGATACAGAAAAAGAGATAGAGGACTTTGTGTCCTAAATCTCTTTTTCTATTTTAAAAGGGAAATATCAGGGGTCTGTTTAGACCCCCAATATTTCCCCAAAGCCCCTAAAAGCAATGTCAAAAATAAAAATATTTAATAAAAAATGATTTAATAAATATAAAAAAATAAAAAAGTTTATAAAAATAAATACAATATTAAAAAGATAAAAAAAATTAAAATAAAAAAACATTTTCGGTATCGGTATGACAATTTTTTTTTATTTCCGTTTCGTTTCGGTTTAAAAATGTCCATTTCGGTGCACCTCTAATAATAATAGAACACCGGCTTCACAGGCAATCAGGAAGCCAGGCGAAGGGGTCATGATCCGACCCCCAACTGCCTGATAATTGGGGCACAAGGCACATGTACTTGGTATTGGCGCGTACTGAAAAACAAATATCGGTACTCATACTCAATACCGAAAAACCAGTATCGGTGCATCCCTAGTTTAAACATGAATGCTGTAGAAGGACTCTGCCAAACTGAGAAGAAGTGAGGCAGGTTTGGCTTACTTTGTCAAAGCATCCCATTCCCGCCAGCTTCTGCCCTCAATTTCCAGGCTATTAGCTTTCATTTGGCTGGACAAACATAATGAAAGCAACCCTTACTAATAACATTTGTAGGGTAATAACCTCAACACAAAGACATATAAGCATTACAGGAAGGCCTTGACAAAAAAGGGGGTGGTCATTTACATGGCAGATGAGGTTTAATTTTGAAAAAGCTTCTCTGGGGAAATTAGAAGTGGAAAAATATTTAGGAGTCATAAATTGATGGCAGATTTAGTAATAGCATGCAATGTCAGGCTGCAGCACAATAGACCAGCAGATTGCTATCATATAGTATTTGAGGTTGTCTTGTTATAACCGCGCTTAGTTCCTTAAGTATCTTCGGGTATATGTATAAAGAAGGGTATTTACTTCAGAGACAAGTCCATAATTCTACCGCTATACTGTATAAAACACTGGTTCAGCCTCACCTTGAGTATGCAGTTCAGTTTTGGTTACCAATCCACAGGCAGGATGTCCTTGAGCTGGAGAGAGTCCAAAGAAGGGCAACACAACTAATAAGCTATGAGGAAGAATTTAATATCACACTTGTTCACTCTGGAAAAGAGGTGATTAAGAGGGGATATGATTGTCCTGTACATATTGTTAATGGTAATGGTAGAATCAGTAATAAGCGGTTTACTGTAAGTTCACTTAAAGTGTATTTACACTTTCACTGCCAAATTGGGATAATATGTATTTTATATTTGTTACATGTTCCCAATTACATAGCATACGCTAAAAAAAGGGTTAACATTTCTACTTGCATCTACTTCTTTTGTATTGTTAGCAGGGGTTGTGGGGGGCTTCTCCATTGAATGGTAATGGCGTTAATGAGAGAAATACAATCTTCAAATTGGAGTCCTAAGTCTTTCTTTAAGGACAGATCACTGTGAAGGTGTTGAGAAAAACCTGGCATCAGCCATGTTGCCTGCTGCAACAAAACATCTAAAAAGTAAGACATATTGCAAAAGTGGAAATACACTTTAAGAGAAAAAGAGGCCATCACCTGAAATTGGAAGAAAACAAATTTAATCTCAAACTGTGTAGGGAATTCTTTACTGTTAGAACAGTAAAATTGTAGAACTCCCTTCACCCAGGTAGTGGTATCAGCTGAGAGTATAAACATATTCAAGAAACGTTTGGATACTTTTCTCAGTGAACACAATATACAGAAGTATAGGTACTCTTAGTTACTCATACATAAACAAACTTACACACGCGCACACATAGTTGAACTGGATAGACCTGAGCCTTTATTCAATCTTAACAGCTATGTAACTATGTAACCCTGAGAGAGTTGATACTGGTTGGGTGGCAGTTCTATCTGTATCTCTGTACTCAGCTCTAAGAGTGCAAGGAATCTGGATTGGTGTGACTATGGTGTCTCAGCCTGTTGAGGAGCCTCATGATCATCAGTGGGGGCAGCGGGAGCACATACCCCAGGGTAAAGTCTTATGGGTGAAGCAGAGCATCCACCCTTTCTGTCTTTGGAAATAAGTAACAGGCTAGAAAGTGGCTGCAGTTGGCTTTCCATGGAGTTGCAATTAGACCTATATCTAAGAGCTGCATTGTGAAGACGAAAACTGACCCATCTAGGAACCACTCATTCAAATCTGTCTGCTCTCAGCTGAAGAGGTCAACCAGATGATCTTGGGTTGCTGGGATGCAGTTGTCTACTACCCCTGACCCCTCTAATAGGTAAATGATGTGTAATTGTCTAATTGGGGATTTACTTTGGTACTGTGAATGCGTGGAAGGAGGTGGTCATAGTTTTGGCCAACTTTAAAAAGGTGAATTGTGTTTCCTTCAACAACCTCCTGTTTTCTTTTTCAGTCCTATACCCTCTGCCATCCCTTCCCTTGTCAAGCTGGCACTGTCAATGGATCTTCTCCATGCAATGCAGGCAGACCATTGCTGGTGAGAAAAGCGAGCAGGGTACTATTTATTGCCTCCTAAAAGCATTCCATCACCCTGCCTTAGTACTTCTCTCAAGAGCCTTCAGCCTTGATGTAAGCAGTGGACTCGTTCTTGGGTGGTGTTATGCAAATATCAAAATGCTTTGATGGGTGGATGTCAGTGTAGAGAGGTGGGTGTTCCTAGACAGGTTGTACTTGCATGCAGACTGCCCTATGTAATGCCCACATGTGCTGTTGAGCCTCCATAATTAAATAACTAAACTCCAATGAATTAAAGAGGTGAGCCAGGGTGAGGAAGGCATTGAAGGAAAGGGCTAGAAATCAGTGGTGGCGAACCTTGGCACTCCAGCTGTTTTGGAACTACAAGTCCCATGAGGCACTGCAAGACTCTGACAGTGCCAAGGTTCGCCACCACTGGGCTAGATTATGCTGAATGACCTCTAGCAAGGAATTGAGGCAGGCTTTATCTGACTTTCCGCAGCTTCGAATACACACTGCAAGAAGCTTACAGTGAAATCAGAGTAAGCAATTTCAATACAGCAGAGGAGCCTGTACAACTGTGCAAGACTGAAGGGAAGGGCTGGGATTCAGCTTTAAATGGTCCTATTGGACTTGAAGGGGTGGCATTTCAACCCAGTGTATGCTGCCATGATGCACCAGGAAAAAAGTTTATGTAGAGAGGTCAAGTGAGCGGCAGAAGAGCTGAGCCCACGCAGAGTGTAATCAGTCACTCCAAGAAGGGGAAAGGCCTTAAAAAGGTAATTTAAAAAAAACAAAATGTTGAGCAGAGATTCATTAATAAAATAGGTTGGTCTTTTCCTTAAAACTAGTCTGGCAGGGGCCAGTAAGTAAACCATTCCTCATACTACCATCCCCTAACTGTGCAAGTAATAAGCTGAGTACAATATATGTGATGTGGCAGTGCATGGCAATGCCGTGACGTAGTATGGCAAAATTGGCACCCAGGACTCTCAGCCAAAGGGGCTGAGAGGGTCCAGAATGTAAACAATGTTATAAGGAAGAGCCTGGCTTTTCAGGTCCTTACAAGTTTTCCTAAAGCTGGGATCTGGAGCTCTGAAGATCTCTCAAAGCTCTGGGTGGGATGAGATCTCCAGTCCTAAGGCCAGGTGTTACCAATGACCAGTATAGCTGGATCAGGTGGCTGAGAGCAGCCTTATTAGGAGTCTGGACCAGAGGAGAGTTGGAGTTGTGTGTGTGCAGGAGGCACACGGACACACGCATACTCGGGTGCGTGCTGGACGCACAAGGAACATCTGGGAGAGGTCAGGAAGGTCGGTGACCCTAGGACCTGTGGTACACACTGCTGAGAGAGCAGATTGAGGGCTCACAAGGGGTGAAGAGTGAGAGCCTTAGAGCTGAGGAAAGCTACAAAGGACGGTATTTGCTAAAGAAGGCCGATTATCATGAAAAGTGCATGAAATGTTGGCCTTTATGTGAACAGGGGAAGGCTACCCCGTGGATGACCAGAGACTTTGCGTTTGCCCTTTTAATAAACTGCGTTTGACTTGACTTACCTGGACTACAGTGGAGTGTCCTTGTTACAGTGAGTATTTCCGAATACCCACGCAGAAAATTTTTACTGTTCCAAAGGCATCCTCTTTTGGAGGCCAGCTCATTATCTTCAGTGAGCAAATCCATAAGAAAATAAACCCAAATATTAGATTGCAAGGGCTTCTTGGAGATCAAGATATTAAGAAGCATACCTTAAATCTACAGCTGCATAATATACATACAATATAATAGACATGTAATATAATAGACATATTATACTGTGCTCATACTTCCTTCTATAGGTTGTATGGGGAACATCTAATGGAGATCGTTCCAACTAAGCTGCCAATTGATGTGGACTGCAATGTATTTTAAAAGACCAAGATACAACAGAAAACCTATTTTGTGCATTCTTAGTTCTAAGAAAAAATGTTAATGATCACAGTGAAGAAGAAGGTCTCCGTGCATAATTGTTTTCCCATCAGAGATGAGTTGTTCCATCATAATTAGATGCCCTGGCAAGTATGTTTGGAGCTCTTGTTGAAGTACAAAAGGATTAACTAACCATAAAAATTGAAGTTTACCAGCCAAACAGGATCTTCAGTTTTCGTTTTGTTACACTTACATGAACCTGCTGCTTTGCCCACACGGTGACTTGTCTCTTTACCCCTTACAATGCCTATCTTTCATCACAGCAATCATGATGAGGCACAGTTTGAGGTCCTGCTAAATGAGAACAAGTAAACAACATAAATAAATGGTTCACAGAACACATACGTAGATTATTTTTTTTGTTTATTCTTGTGTCACTTAAATATTTGTTGTCACATTATTTTTCTGCTTGAAGGTGTCAGGATGATTGAGTGCATCGCCATGCCCGAAGATCTGTGCGTGCACATGCTACAGCCTGTGGTTCAATGCATAATGGCTGTGCACACATCCACACATGTTCGTGCGTGCGCTGATACCCATGTGCATCAGCGTGAATGAGCATGCACGTCTGGCACTGGCTTTGGTACCTAAAGCCCAATTTAAAGTGCAGCACAACTGAGGAAAGCTACTGAGTGGTCATCAGCTCCTGTGACCTATGATTCAACCTGCATTCCACTGTTCTGTATTTTAATCAGCTTGCCTCCTGATTCTGCTATATCTGAATTTCCTGTTGCTGACCTTGTCTTGTGTGCTGACTTTGTTTTCTGCCTCATGTTTTCCTAGTTGCTGCCTGACTCATACCGCACTTGGTCTCGCTTCTGAACCTGCTCCTGCCTTCCAATTTGGTACCGCTGCTACCTGACTTTTGCTGACTCGGGGTGGCTTTGATTACGGCTTTGTTTCCTGCGCCTCCAGCACAAGATCTGGTTTGGGCATCTTCAACAATTGAGTAGTATTCAGACAGTCTTCTCACCATCCATGGTGTCTGGACCCACTGCAGGCACCTGTGCCACTCCTCGTCCTACATCCTGTCACAAACAAAAAATGTACTATGTGGGTTCACTTACTACATTTGTAGTTAACTTTTATGAGACTGATACTAAAATAATGATTTTAGTGAGTTTAGTGTAATGCATATATAAAATTGAATGTAATTCGATAGTTGTACGGATTACTGCATGGCAGTCAATAGCTTTATGTAACAACTGTGGAAACCTGTATGTTTGTCTGTATGGGCACTCTATAACTACGCTCTTGTGCACATAACATGTCAGAAGCTCAGTGGATCCTGTTTTATACTTCAAGCTAATACATTTATGCCAAGTACAGCATCCAGTAGGCAATTTCTACTTCAGTGAGTTATACATACACAGGTAACATCCTTTATTTATAGCATGTAGAAAAGGTAGTACTAGTAACAGTACTCCAACACAAGTTAAACCTGCACATGATGACAATAATGCTACTTTATGGATTGCATATTTATACAACACAGTGTTTAGCTGCATTTCTTGAACAATTAACATCTACAGACATCCCAACTCTCCCGGATGCTCCGGGAGTCTCCCGCTATTGGATAGCGGCTCCCGGCCGCCCGGGAGAGAAACACTTCCTCCCGGAAAGGTTTATCTGCTCGATTGAGGAGATAAACCTTTCCCTGCGATCGTTTTTTTTTTCTTTTCTGACATCGGGAGCCGCGGCCCGACCATCAGTCAGAAAAGAAAAAAAAAGGCATACGAATCCATAGCTAGATTCCTATTGGCTATTGCACTTTGCAATAGCCAATAGCAAACTAGGTAATGTACCCGCCCACTGCTGCTGTCAATCAGCAGAGGGGGACCTGAATTTTTCTATCAGGTCCTCTTCTGGTGATTGAAAGCAGCAGAGGGCGGGTGCAATAGCTAGTTTGCTATTGGCTATTGCAAAGTGCAATAGCCAATAGGAATCTAGCTATGCATTCTTATGCCTTTTTTTTAATATTCTGACGACTGCAACTGTCAGAATACTAAAAACAAAATCAGAAAAAAAACCTGCAGATAGCAAAGAAGCTATTGCTTCCTGTGCTATCTGCCATCATTTCAGGGGGGTGCTCTCTCCCAGCCCCCCTAACCCCCCTCCGCGGATGGGGGGGGGGGTAGAGGGCACCTCCCTGAAATGAGAAGGACACCTCCCTGAAATGGCTTCTTTCAGGTTGGGATGCCTGCATCTACCTTAACACATTCAATGGGGATTAGATTAAGATGTCTGTGCTAATTGTGTGGATATGCATGGATATATCCCTGACATTTATCAGAAATGAAGAAGTGGCTTGGAGAAGCCATGAAACATCTTTACATTACACAAAAAGTCCAGTAGATTGTGGCTAAGCAATATTAGCTATACCATGACCTGGATAAATGAGAACTTTCACAGACATAGCTGCATTTCTCTTCATGTCTTTCTCGTGTTCTTGACAAATAAAATACAATTATCACGGACTCAGGAATGCACATTTATGCAATAAAGTTCGTTTTCCATAACATGCTGCAACTTGGAAATATGGGTCCCGATTAATTGAAAATTCTACATTTGCTGCCCTTTGCCGACAGTAGCTGGCTGACTGAACACATACTTCTCTAGCTGCAGCAGAAGGACTGCAGCTATATGGCAAGGGTGGCATTTGGCATAGTGACTGACCTCCCTTCTGTCCCTCTGTTGGAACCAGATCCCTCTGTCCCTTTTTCCTCCTCAAATGTCCATCATTTTGCTCTAGTGTAGATATATGTGAAAAACAATGTAATTTTTAAACTGCCATAGTTCTTTTTTTGTGCTATATTTATAGAGCGATTTTAGATTATTGCATTGGTTAGTTTTAAAGGTTAAAAAAAAATTGTTAAAAAAAGTCCCAGCAAGTATTAGTGATAATTTTTGTTTTTTAATTCCTTTATCCATTACACTTGGGAGATGACAGAAGGTACTAGTGACTGACTTCACCATTGACTTAACCCACCAGCATCCATCCATAAAAGATATACGTGTGCTCAGCGAAAACCTCATCAACAGTGATTACAATGAACACTACAGTACAAAACAGGGCAGCAAGTATTTGACATTATAGAGAGAAAAACTGGTAGACAGTGCCATCTGCTGCTAGATCCTGAGGGCAATCTATCACACAGCCCAGAAATGCTTACAGGAACACAGACTTATTTTAAATAATTTACAGATTTTTTTTAGTTATGAATATAGTGGAGAGATGGATTAGAAAACCCTGTCGTTTTTTTTTTTTTATCACTGTCCATGTCCCTGTTAGAGAGATTCACCATATTTGTCCTAGTGACAATTATCACTGAAAGTGAAAGACAATCCCACATTTTGGGTTGTCACCAGAACATGGATAGATGGGAAATCTGCCAATGGGGACACTAGTTCTGGTGACCCTGTTGCCCACGTACTCTCTTAAGAGGGATTTCCTCTCACTTCCTGTTGTGGCTAAAAAATGACAGGGGTTATAACCCTCCCTTACTCTATCCAAAATAATAATTAATTATACTTCATTTCTACTAAGGACTACTAATGACAGATTTAAAGCTAATAATGCAGTGCAGTATTCATCAATACATGCTTAGAAGTATTTTTTTTAAATGCAAGCAGTGCAAATACTGAATGTGACTTGGTATCAGCCTTGCACAGTCTCTGTGCAGCAAAGCTCAGTCTGAAGTAAGGAGAAAATGCACAGGGAGCCAACAAATTGTGCTGCAGTGCCAGGAGCAGTGGCGGAACTACCGCCGGTGCATCAGTGCCTGAGGCTGTGGGGGGGGGGGCCCAGTGGGGTCCGGTCCTGGGCACCCCCACAGCCTCAGTGGGGTCCGGTCCTGCAATATGGGGCAGTGCACGGTCCCGGTGTTCGAACACCGGGGCCCCGCACTGCCGACGGGCTTTTCAGTGAGGTGGCAGGTCCTGTGACTCACCTCCCCTCCCGGACGCGTCCATAATAAAAGGCGGCGTCTATCCGACTTTGTGAGTCCGGTGGAATGTGAGATCGCAGAGTCGGAGAGAAGTGGCATTTCAGGAGCGATCAGCTGTTTCAGGGCAGATCGGTTCTCCTGCACATGCGATTTGTGATGCCGATCTGCCCTGGAACAGCTGGGAAAGTGCTGGAATGCTTCACCTATTGGCGGTCACACATTCCACCACCAAAAAACTGGGCGGGATTACATTAAAACGTGTGACCACGTAACCGGCCACACATTCTAACGTAGTCACAACCTTTGATAGAACACCACCATCGGGGGGGTATGGCCGGTACCCATGTGAAGGGTCTGGGGGGCCTCTTACGTGGGTATCAACTGTACCGGGGCAGCAGGGCAGAGGTGACAGGGGAGGGGGTGGAGGAGGCCGGGCCCCAACAGCAGCAGGTAAGAAGAGTTGGGAGGAGGTACAGGGAAAGAGATCCCAACGACCAGACCAGCCCACTTGGGACCCTGCAGAGCCCACCATAGAGAGTCTCAGGTGGGCTATGCAGGATCTATGGTGTGCTCTGCAGGGTCTCAGGTAAGTCCAGCACGCTACTGCAACATTAGAGACCGCTGGGGGAAGTGTGATCCGCTCCCGTGCCCCCCCGTCCATCTTGGGAGGGGGGCCCTTTGGTTATTAGGTCTGCCACTGGCCAGGAGCAGAATGATGGACAGAGAGAGGAGCTCCTCAGTCTTCTGCTATTCTTTTCTTTCAAAAGTGTTTATAGAATTTTAGCATTAATAGTAAAACATACAATTTGGTATACAAACAGAACAGGAATCACATAGAAAAATTTCAGTCAGGTACAGAAGGCTTTACTGGATTAGCATCTTAAGTTTCCCAACACAATCCACTGACTCGACACGATGGAAGTCGAGAGTGAGGGAAAGACAGAGAAGTAGGAGAATTGGAGAGATAACTTTCAGAAGGAATATCAGGGTGGGCATATTTTATCCAAGGGTCCCAAACCTTTGTGAATTTCTTTTGGGTATCCAAAAGGACACTGGACAATTTTTAATTGATAAAAAAGGAATCTATTCTGTGCCACCACCCCCGCGAAAGGAACAAATTGCTTGTTGTCCATGCTTGTCCATGCTTGTGCTATTGCTTGTTTGACAGCCAGGAGAGGCCAATTTGTGCTGAGCCTTCGTAAGGTTTGGGGGTTTAAGGCAAGAGCGCTAACCAGGGGTCCTTGACAATACTCGTGTGGAAAAGGGTTCGCAACAAGTGAAACGTTTTAGCCCATAGTCTGCCCACCATCGGGCACGTCCACCAAATATACATGACATCTCCTTTTGCAGCACAAACCCTAAAGCAGAATACAGGCTGTTGAGGGTGTCAATGTGCCTGCCTGGCACGGACCATGTACCATCTCAACAGTGATTTATAAGCAGTTTCTAAGGAACTGATATTGATGGTACACATTGCCGCCGTGGTCCATACCTTTCCCAGGCCAGCAGATATCCATGGTTTAATCTGCTGGAGACGTTATTAAGTTGCGAGTACAATATGGACACCAATTTTGGTTGTGAGGGTGTATGGTAACAAATATGCTCCAATAAAGACAGCTGAGTGGGGGGCACTCTGTTAAAAATGCGGGATGCGATCCAATGTCTGAGTTGCAGATAACAAAAGTATTCTGCTGGTGGAGCATGTAGGTTCTCCGTTATAGATGCCCAGCTGTGTGGCGTTCCCCTGGTTCATAGGTTATGAAGGCATAGAAAATTGTGCGACGTCCACCAAGTGCACCCCCCAGGAGACTCTAAAATCCGGTGTAAATAACGGATTACCCAGGAGGGGTAGTAAAGCTAAATGGGGGGAAATCAGCTTGGCATAATATTTAGTACCATCCCACACTTTAAGGATATATCACATCATGGGGCTGATAGTCCTGGGGCGCAAGCTCAGCGGAAGCCATAGAAGCACCCTGACCGAGACTCGAGCACAGTACACACTGTCCGACTTTTCATTGTACAGTCACAAGGTGGAAATGGGGAGGAGACCTGTAATGGTTACTGAATTGCAGCAAAGAAAAATCAGATCTGCCCTACCAGAAGCCTCCAAACAGTAATGTATCACCACAGCTCTTGAAGTGCCTACAATCCAGCTTTGCTGTGTATACTGTACACTGTGCACAACTTTAGTTACACAGGACATGCCTATGCAATCTAAACGAGTACATTGTACACAAAGTCACACAACGATGCCTCATAAAAATCTGCTCACATCAATCTCATTTGTTCCCCAGCCAAATGGAGCAGAATACATATTTATTATGTTTACTAAATCAAAAAGCTTCCTCTAGTGTCTGCAACCAGTAGCAAGATGCTTTCTTGTAATAAAAGAGTCATAGATTGAAAAGAGAGAGACATACTCTTGCCCCTGTACAAAGCATTAGCATGACCTCAACTTGAATATGCACCAGTCCACCAAAACGATATTGTGGAACTAAAAAGAGTTCAGAGAAAGGCAATTCAATTAATAAAGGGCATGGAGCACTTTCGCTGAGGAGGAATTAACTGAAATGGCTAGATCTCCTGCCAGTTGTTGTCAGGTGCACTCCTTCTGTTTGTGAGTAGCTAGAGGTACACTTAGGAGCATGAAGGTATAAAGTACAAAAGTACTTCAAAAGTCAGAAATGTGGATTGCACATGCATACAAAGAGAAGCAGAATAACAGCAGATAAAATGCAAGGTGGAGGACAAAGAGGTAAATGCACACAGGGAGTGTCACGATAGAAGTATAGCACAAAGCTGCAAGGAAAGAGTGGAGCTTAGAAGTAAAGGGGTAAGTGCGTAGCAAGGTGGATACACTGGAAAGGTAAGTAACAGACCGCTAGAGAGAGTTAGCCAGAAGTACAAAGAATGGAAGTAGGTAGAAGAAAGCAGACACACAATGGCTGGAGTGAGAAAACACAGAAGTAGTTAGGCAAGAAAGGCAGTATAGAGAGACTCACAGCACACTGGTGAAGCAAAGGGAAATCTTCAGCAAAATACAAAAGTACACAATGGAATACTATAGTAGGGGCGCAAAGAGCAAAGCAGGAGATAACGCCAAACAGGGATACCAGCTGGTACAGGGAAGCCAAAGGCACAAGGATCCAATAGTAAACGCAGGGAATAAGATCCCAGGGATAGTTAGAGCCACAACTGGGTACGGAACAAGGCATAAGACTTGTTGCTCGCACCAAGAGCAACAAGTGAGGAAGTCCTAAATAGGGGAGGAGAGCAGATTGGCTGCAGCCTTGTGAGACACCATAGGCTGACAGCCCAGAACCAGGGAGCAAAGCGAAAATCCGGCACAGATTTCCGGATATTGTGACACCTTCAAAAAGAACTGGACGAATTAAATCCTCATGGAAAGATCAGTGATGTTTGTTGCACCTTCGAATTAGCCTCTTCTTTTTACAGGCAGGGTCCTTAAGAAATTCTGTACGTCACTCACATTTTTCACACTCCTACCTGCTACAACTTCAAACTACTATTTCAAAAGAGCCTGCAGAAGCTCCTTACACTCTACAGCCAGGTGACTGGGTAATAGCCATCTCCGGATTCCATCCATCATTCATGCCTGTCTTGCCGGCCGAGACTTCCCTGCCTTCCATCCAGGAGCGTGTCCAGTTCCTCCACTCCAACCATGAATTACTGAAGAGAACCCTCACCCGGGCTCACGCCACCACCAAGGCCTCCTTTGATAAGAAGCGGAGGGGCATTGGAGCCTCCTCATACCTTCGGTCTCAACACCAGGTACCTAATACCAAGTTCCATCAATGGAAACATAACCTTCAACCCTGTTGGAAAGGGCCTCATCAGTTCTGCTGACCACCAAGCCTGTGGTCAAGTGCCAGTGTTTACCATTGTGGATTCAGGCGTCTTACTACAAAGTCTCTGGTCCTAAGGAACCAGCATGCATCAGTGGTCCTCTATGCATCCGCAACACTAATCCTCACCAAAGTTAAGCTCCTATGATAAACATTAGGAGAGAAGACATCTGACATCTCTCAAGAGTTATGTGGAATACCCTATTTCTTTGGTTTAGGCTTAAGGAAGAGGTATCACTAGAAGTTTACAATGCTTGTTAAATCCCCCAACAACATTTCTATTTCTGACAGTGCTGCCTGTTTTTGCACCCCGGGCTGAAGCCTAATTTATAGACATTCCTATGGGGGAGTTACAGCCAGCACTGAAGCCCCTGCAACCCCTACACTCTGCAGGTCTCCACGTAATATTGCAGTTCCGTGCCTCCTCGGCTACCTTACTTGTACAGAACAAATTAGCGTGACTGAGACCAGACTTGCCAGTCAGCTGCCTCCTCTGAAAAAGCAGGAGGCTGGTGCGCAGGTCCGGGCTCAGACTTATTTTTAGTGAAGGGAGCAAAGGAAGCACAGGGTTACATGAATATGAGGGCTGGCAGCATTCAGAAGAGCCAGGGTGGGGTTGTGCATGCTCTGTGTGCACTGTCTGTCACTACCCCAGTCCTCTAGGTGCTGTCAGTCAGAACTAACATGCCTCTTACTATCAGCATTGCTGGTTTTTGCATAATAATGAGATTTGAGAATGAATTTGGAAGCTGCTGAACAGATAAGCCCTGTATATTGGGTTTGTACTCATTTACCCATGTTATCAGAGCAAAGCAAACATTTTATAGCACTCTCTCTTGACTTTGATTGATCCCATTAAATCAATGGTTAATGTTAAATTGTCTAGAACGGAACCAGGTGTATCCTGTTGAGTATTTGAAATATGTGATAGGACCACGATCAGTATTACTTTTACCAGCCAAGGTAAAAAAGAACTGTGCATAGTACATGGTGACATGGTCTGTAAAACACTTTAATTTAGGTAAATCTATCTATGAGTCTCACAGGCATCACACGGTCGAAACTGGAGGAGACAGTAAATCTGACAGCCTGGAGAAATAATGTTAGTTGGTGCATCAAGGCATAAGTGAGAAGAAAATACCAATGGATCAATTAATATTTTATGACGTGATAGGTCTAGTCACATGATGGTCAAATAGAGCTGTATTTTGTTTGCCGACTTAGAGCCTAGGCTTGGACACCCCAAAGAGCTATGGAAACATGCTTTCTTTGCATACTTGCAGTTGCCACCAGAGTTGTTAAGAATAAGGCCAGAGAAGTTATACGCAACCTGGTTTATAAAAAGCCTTCAGTCAGACGGAAGAAGTCTTCTTATCAATGTTACACCTATTGGTGTGAACCATGGCCTCATTGGTATTAAACTGTTAAAGCTATTTGGGAAACATGCTAATTAAGCAAAATAAGTGCTTGGTAAGCTTAAATCTGAAAAGGCTTAAATTGGAAGATTGGCAGATTATAACTTATTAAACAGTGCTCAGTGCAATTTAAAGACAATAATGTGTTTAAATAGTGCTAATAAAAATTCCAGTGCACAAAAGTGCAAACATGTCATAGAAAAGTTCAAAATATTAATTTGATAAATTAATTTCAAAGTACTTTGAAGAAATCTCAAGCAAAAAAAAAACTTAGGATATTCAGTCTTCAATCCAGTGAAAACCAGCATCAGGTAATTTATTGATCAGTGACACTTTCTTCCAACACCAGAGGTCTCCCCAGTAGAAACAAACCAGACTGATGTGACCAGTTAACTAAATAACACCGTCAAAAACACTTAAACCCACTCCTCTCACTCTGTAGAGGTCTGTAGTAAGTGTGGCACAGGCCCTGTTGAGGGCTCTGGAACATGAACTCAAAGACTTTGTGCCGCTGACAGCGATTACTAACTTTGGGGTGATGTATGGACTGTTTTGTGGTGCTTTTACAGAAGAAGAGATTGGAGGTGCTTGGCCTGTGATGTGTTGTTTCAAGGACGCTTTGTGGTGAGTCAGGAAGCGCCTCACCCTCCGGAGAGAGAGGATGTCCATTGAGGACTCTCGCAGGCTGATTCTCACTCTGCTCAGAGACTATAACCTTCTGGATTATAAAGAGGAAGAGGAAATCTGAGAAGATTTCCCCTTCCCCTCCTCTCCCTTTTGTGTCTTTATCCTTCACGTTTCGTTATGGCACAGTGCTGTGCTAGAACTCCTATTTTGGAGGTGACAGGGTCAATAAAGAGAACCTGTCACCTCCAATTGCTATCACACAGGGGATTGTATTCTCCTGTGTGATAGCAATAAAGTCAAGTGAAAAAAAAAAAAGAAATAATTGGGGAGGGGGCGCATTGCGAAACCTGGCCTTGGGGCGGCAGGGAGAGCAAATCCAGCACTGCGTACAATAGCACGAAACAGACCCAAAAAGGCGGGCACTCCTCCTCGACACGAGCGCGGTAGCATTACAACTACCCCTTCTGTACAGTAATGGCCTCCGTTTGTAAGTAGGAGTCGTATGTAAGTCGGATGTATGTAACTCGGGGACAGCCTGTATATGATTTGCAAGGCACTGTATGCGGGTTGCCATAACAATTATTCTGTAATCAGAAGGTGTGGGTTGCTGAAGCAAAGGGAGAAAAGCCTAGAGTGTTGTAGAGATCAATGGAATTATGTCTATAGGTGACCCATGTGTGTAAATTGTGGTAGACAGGCTGCAGCAGTAGGGAAATGTGGAAAATGTCCTCTACTATTTAATTTTTACATGACCTCTTGTCTCTTTAATTACTTTCTTTTTACTCCATCTATAATTAGACAATTATATTTTCTATTATTATTATTATATGCGGCTGTATAGAAAGTGTCATATTTTTATTCTATCTCATGCATGTGAGCAAAGATGGTGCCAAAATATCATCTGCTGGTAGGCTGAGCCCGCTGTCAAGGACAGCTAAAGGACTAGAAGTTATAAAAGCTTGAGATAAGGGACACATGGAGAACAACACGAGCAAATGATGGGCATATTGTTGTCATGTTCTCAACGCTTAGTGTTCCTTAAACTTGGCACAGAAGCCAAGAACATTTGAGATAACAATATGATAACAAGAATTAATCATCTTGTGCAGAACATCTTAGTTTTTATGAGATCAATTTGCTTATGAAGAATGCTGATGATTGGATGATGCTTGTTCTCAAAATGTATAAAAGGGCCTGAGATGTATAGAGATGCAGACATGCTTCCTCACTACTATCAAAACACATATCTCTGTGTACCACCAGCCCACAGAGAATAAATCTAGGAGAACTACTTATCACAAGCCCCTTATGACTAAGCACCATGGCACTATGGCTGTTTTGCTGTTGTAAAGCTCTTATCAGAATAAAGTCTCCAGGAGCTCTGCTCCACTTTGTGGACTCTATTTGTGAGTTTGTATCAGCATGTGTGAGCCTAGGTAATTACGGTACTCTATAGCAATGATAGGTCATAAACATGTGACCTGTCATGTAGCATGCTGGAGGATGCTTGAGATAAAGGAGAAGGAGTCACTAGTGATGGGCCAAACACCCCCCTGTGTTCGGTTTGAATTTGAACTTTAGAACATGGAAAAAGTTTGAATTCGAACTAGAAACACGATGCAAGTCTATGGGGAACTTTGAAAATCAACTGATCCCATTTTGAAGGCTTATATGCAATTTATTGGCCATAAAAAGGTATGGGGATTCAGCTACTGCCCTGGGGGACATGTATCAATGTCAAAAAAACTTTAAAAAAATACAGTTTTTATAAATACAGTGATTTTAACATTGCTTAAAGGGTAACAATAAAAGGGTAACAATAAAAGGGTAACAATAAAAAATTCCTTTCAATATGGTGACTGGGGTCCGCTTAAACTGCTTGTAAAGTGGCGCATCATCTTTACAATATATAGAACTTGATGCAGCAAAAATGACATTTTGTAAGAAAAAAATGACATTTAAAAAGAAAAAAAATAAAGCGTGCGGTTCCCCCTCCCAAACAATACCTGTTAGGAGGGACCCCATTTAAAAAAAAAGCAAAAAAAGAGTGTGGGGAACCCCCCAAAAGTCATACCAGACCCTTAAGGTCTGGTAGGAATTTTAGGAGGGACCCCATGTAAAAAAACAACAAAAAAGTGCGTGGGGATCCCCCTCAAAGTGAAACCAGGCCCTTAAGGTCTGGTAGGAATTTTAAGGAGGAACCCTATCCCCAAAAATGGGGGGGAAAATGTGGGGTCCCCCCTAAAATTCCATACCTAAACCTTGATCTGAGCACAGGCCTGGCAGGGCAGGAAAGGGGGAGGAACGAGCGAGCACACCCCCCCCATACCAGGCCACATGCCCTCAGCACTGGGAGGGTGCTTTTTCAGGGTAGCCCCTGGAAAAGCACCTTGTCTCGTGCCTATGGGGACAAGGGCCTCTTCCCAACAAGCCCTAGGGCGTTGGTTGTGGAGGTGCTGGTAGGGGGCTTATTCACTTCATTTTAATAATGTTAATTTAAGTTTTTGACAAGTCTTTTATTGTAAAGAAAAATCATGACGTCCAGCGTTGTCTACGACGACGATGACTCGACAAAATAAAAAATAAAACAATAAAAAATAATTAGAAATATTCGCCGAACACACGAACTGCCGATGTTTGAGTCGAACTCATGCTCCACTCGAACGTCGAGCCCATCCCTAGTCACAATAAACTGCAATAGGCCAAATTCACACTTGTAAATGGGGCCCATCACATGAGTGGCAGGAATTGCTCCGTGAGACTCAGGTGAACAGATATGGATGGGAGGCTCTGTACAATACAATGGAGGGAATTTATCAAAACTGGAGCAGACGGGACCTTGAGCAGTTGCCAATAGTAACCATACAGTTTCTCTTTTGAGTTTGTTCAGTTAAAGTACAATTAAACTCTTGTTTCCTGTAACCAATGCTCCTTAAAAATGACAGCTACCTCCTATCTTTTGCGTTTTTCTCTAGTCTAGTCTTGGAGCTGGAAAAGTATCTGTACTTGTACTTGTGCCAAATACGGTACTTGGTATCTGAACATCCCTAATACATTCCCCTCAATGCATCTAATTCCTTACAAGTGACCCTCTGCAGACAGGGTCACTTTAAATGCTTGTGCAAGTGCAGATGTCATCCAGAGCATCCAATGGGTTTGTTGACACCTAGTGTTCATGGGAGTATTTTTATTTCCTTTATTTTGTGCACCTTTATACTTCTACAGAAACAGATCACTGATAACAGATCACTGATATATTGCCCGCTGTTATCAGCAAGCAATAGATGACTAATGCAGCAATTTGTTACTGCATAAGAGTTACAGAAATTTCCATTGATATCTCAATATTTCCTCTGAAACACAATACAGAAACAGTGAGTTACATTGTATTACAGAGTTAGTAGTAGTAGTTCTCTTTAGTAGAATGGGAAGTGATCCACTCCTAGGGTTGCTACCTGTCCAGGATTCACCCAGACAGTCCAGTTTTGGAGTCTTGTGTCCAGGTTTCAGGTCAGCTGACACCCGGACACAAGACACTAAGTGCCAATCCCGGAACGTTACATTTTTTGACAGAGGCAGCTGCCTGTGAGCCGTGGGTGCCTGTAAACGGGCACCAGCACGCATATCGTCTTCAGCTCCTTCCTGCAGCTCCAGCACATCTTCTCCACATCTTCTCCAGCATGTTGCCTGCCTCCGGCCCCAGGCGAGACCCCTGCAATTCTCACACAGCTCTCCTGAAAGCCTGCATAGCCCACCTGAGACCCCACACAGCCATCCAAGAGCCCGCATAGCCCACCAAAGAGCCTGCATAGCCCACCTGAGAGCCCACACAGCCATCTGAGAGCCCGTTTAGTCCACCTGAGAGTCTACATAACCCACCTGAGAGCCTACATAGCCCACCTGAGAGTGTGCATAGCCCACCTAAGCATGCCCACAGCCCACCTGAGAGCTGCCCACAAAGCTGATATCCACTCCAGTAATGCAATGCTGAATAACTTTTATTAACATCTCCACACTGGGGAGAGAGGGTATAGGGATCCTAGACATCCAGGGTATAACAGACAGACTCCAGACTCACCAGACCTTTGTTAGCATCTCAGTGTAGATCCACTTGTGGTACAGCAACTAGTAATTGGAGTAACCGATGAGCAGGAGATGAGTACAGATTCTCAGCAGGAGAGACACCAGCCATGCTCCAGAGGTCCTCTAAGTTCCAGGCACCTTCAGCAGATGTCAACTTCCCTGGTTCTCCTCCTCTGACAAACACAGGCCTCTTCCATATAGGAGGCCTAGGGAAACTCTTCCCGCTGTAACGAGTCCCGTCGGGGCCATACCGCTCCGGTCTCTCCACCTGCAGGGACGGCCGCTCTGAGTTCCACGGTGGAACGCGGAAGCCGCTCGACTTCCTGATTGTAAAGCGAGCGGGCTGTGTTCCACGGTGGAACGCGGAAGCCGCTCGTTCCGGCGGCTCCTCCCACTTCCTCTGGCTATTTAAAGCCACAGCTGAGGCAGCATGGCGTTCCACAATTGGAGTCAGAACGCCTGCTGCCTCCTGAACCAAGCCTCCAGTTACCCCAGGACTGCCTGAGCTGGACCACCTCGCCCTCAGCCTGAGGATCTACAACAGAGCTGCCATCAGAACTTAACCACAAGTACTGCTCCAGTTGGAGCCCTATTTTTGACAATCAGCACATATTGTATGGGATATAGACTGCCGCTACATTACTATGAGCTGTGCTCTGGGGAAAACCTGCATGAATACCTGTATATATGTGACATACCTCTCCCTAAACGCTAACCATTATAAACCTCTTCAGTTTCTACTTGAGAAGTTAGGCTATGAAGTAGCCCTTTCCTCAATACCTCTGTTAGTTATACGGCTGTGATGCTAGAATCTCAAACTCTGCGCTAAGACCGAGAGTGACGCCTGAGATTCAAGCCTGAGAAGCTGTCTTCACATACCAACCTACTACATACCCTCTGCAGTTGCGATCCAATCCGTTGCACCCTACAGCAGGCGTGACACCCGCACTCCAGCCTCTGTCCACCCCCCAGCCTCAGGCCTAACCTGGGGGGGGGTGGGCAGCTGGACAGCATCCAGCTCTAATCCATGGCTGGTCCCGACTAGTCTGAGCACATGGCAATTCCCTCCAGTGTATGTACCCTATCCCAGCATGCACCACTGCTTGAAAGAAACCCAGTGATTGGCTGTTGTACTGTACATACACTCACAGTACCTCTCATTGGCTGTCCCACAACGTAGCAGAGTCACACACCAACCAGAGGTGTACAGTCAATGCCAGAGACCTGGAATGAACCAGATAAATGCCAACAATAATCCAGCCAGGCTGACTACAGCACTGGCAATCACTAAATGTCTAGTAGCCACCTCACAAAAGGTGATGGAGGCTACATAGGGAAAAGCAATAGTTTTTTTTTTTTACACCTTTCAGATCCATGCAGTAACCCAGCATGAAACATTGCCTCTGTGCAGGAGCTTACCGTAATATTGACCAATCAATGCTTCTCTCTCATTTTGTCCAGGGTGATTGGTCTTGTCTCCGCCCCATCTTGTAGTTTTCTGCAGGCAGCCTGTAGTGGGTGGGGCTTGTTGGGTCCCTTTCACAGTTATGCTCCATGTACAGATTATGTGCAGCACATTGATGATGTCATTATTACTTTTATATGGTAAAATTTGGGTTTGGCATTTAGTGGATTTATATCCTCTGTGGCTATAATTTATAATTAGATGAAGGTTTTTGTGCCTGGAGTTTAGCTTTCATTTTGAAGTTGAATTAAAGGCTCAGTGAGGTAGGGCTTATGGTAGTTAAAATCCAACTACACCCTGCCCCCCTCAAAGGCCTCTTCCCAACTGCCCCCCCTCCCTTCCCCATGTTGCTCTCCAATAATTACATTTGTTAGAAGTCTTCAGACCTGTCACATGATGTGGGAAGCTCTCTTCTGCTTTTCCGGAGGTGTGCAGTCATTAATGATGCAGAGAGTGTCACTGACGTGATGGTATCATTACACTCTGGGGCACATTTATCAATTCTGTTGCTGAACAAGGCAATGCTAAACAGGAGCAGTGAGAGATTCATGCAACAGATTTATTACAAGGTTACTGCTTGATTAATGAAGTCCTTGCTCAGTTACCCTAAGGGAGACCTGCGACAGAATGAAACCTGACCCTGGCCACTTCTTCATTGTATGCCAGTTTATGATGAAAATTTGTCTCATCTACAGTAATAAAGCTGTCTCAGACGGGTGCAAGTCTGTCATAGTTGGCTGCCCAGGATTACAGGCACAGGGTTGCACATACACAGTCTAATTGTGCTGCTTATATCTGCTGAAAGCAGAGCTGCACCCTTATTTTAAAAACATGGGAGCAGAAGGGATGTTTATTAAAGAAGAAATATGTCTCTCCTGCTATAAAGGCTTCTTACCTTCCTCCTTGTGAGATGCTTTAGAATGTACAGATTTCCTGGTGTTGTTTTTTTACTAAATGTCCCCCATTGAGAGGAGAGTTTGGCATCATTTCAACCCAGAAGACTAAGGACATCTTGTGGTGGAGAAGAGGTACTGCACAGAACAATGCTGGAGAGCAGGCGAGTATTGCAGAGCTGTGTTTTTCGCAATTGCTGAGAGCCTTTTATATAAAAGAAAAAAAATCAGCCTGCAGTTGGGCTTTACATGTTACAATTTGTAAGAAAATTAGATCATCAGACTAAAAGTGCACACATCGAAACTCCCTGGCTGCGGTCCTCTGGCTGGGTAAGTCAGAGCGCCGGGGGGCGGGGAGGGGTCTGGGGGTTACATGCTTTTTCATGTAATTAGACAAGTGGATTATAATGGGGAATATTACACTGTAATGTTCCCTATTATAATCTATTTATCTGATTAAATGATTACAGGTAGGCATGTGATCTATCAAAGTTTGAGACTACATTAGAATGTGTGACCAGTGACGTGGTCACACATTTTAACGTAATCTCGCCCAGTTTTTCGGCGGTGGAATAGGTGAAGAATTCCAACGCTTTCTCCGCTGTTCCAGGGCAGATCGGCATCGCAAATCGCATGTGCAGGAGAACCGAGATAAAGGGGCCTAAGATAAAATCTTGCACCAGGGCCCTTTGGTTATTAGCTCCGCCACTGAGCTTGCACTATACGTTGCCATTAGAATGAAAAGGGACGCTATGGTAGGAGACCCAGGAGGACCCCACTGCTGACATAGAAACATAAAAAAGCCAGATTCCAGTTTGCCAAAACTTACCTGAGGAAGCCAAAATCCTTGGAGGAATGTGCTGTGGACAGACGAAACAAAATGACAGCTTTTTGGTAAAGCCCATCATTCTACTGTATTCAGAAAAAGAAATGAGGCCTTTAACCCTTTCGCTGCCAAGCTCTCTGGAACATTTTGCACCTCAGCTGGCCACGCCATCTTTGCAATTTTTCCCATTGTTTTTATTTTTAACTGCTGCGTTGCTAGCGTTTGTAAAAGACCCCCCCAAACCATATATTTTCTGAAAGCACAGGCACGGTAGAATAAAAAAATGGTGCTACTAAATTTGTAGGCCTTTGGGATAATTGGGCAAATGTTTCTCAAATTAATATTAAGCCGATAAAAATACACAATTCAATTAATAAAGCACACTAAAATCAGTATCAGCGCGCAAAAAAAATTATTTTATGATTAAATCTAAAAGATAAAACTGTATTGAGTTAATAAATAACAAATATTTGCAAATTTGAAATTGCATCTTTTTGCGAAAAGGTAAAAAAATGAAGGTAACTTATGTTAAAGATTGTTTTTACGCTGTGTAGGTGTTTGTGTTGTGATGAAATGATACAGGTGTATATTTAATTGCAACACAAGGTATCAACGCATGGCAATGCATCACAAAGCTTTGCCATGCGCTGCCACAGTTAAATGAATGTTTTTTTTAAAGAAAAAAAAGAAAAAAATCATGCACTGCGATGCATCCTAACAACGCACTGCAGCGCATGTGCATGGCGTACACCACAATATAGTGCACATGTGTGGGAGGGGGTGCTTTTTTTCATTAGTTTTTTTTACACATTTTTATTTATTTTTTTATAATTTTAATTTTTTGTTACATTTTTTATTTTTTTTTACTGTTGGGGGGGGCGGGAGGAAAGGGAGCTGCGGACCCCTGAACAGACCCCTGACATTTCCCTTTTGAAATGAAAAAAAAAATTGAGGACACAGTCCTCAATTTCTTTTTCTGCAGCCTCAGTGCTCAATGAATGGGAAGCACTCAGTACAGAGGCATCCCATTCATTCAGAAACTGCTGATAGTAAAATATTTATAGGGTTATTCACAAAGCTGCCGAAGGATCTAGCTGCTTACTGAACGCTGGGCGGAGCCAGCCGTCATCTCACGGCTGGCTCCAGCCACTTGCATGCAGAGACAGATCAGCGTCCCTGGTTACCTGTTAACCAGGGACGCTGATCTCTCATTACACTGAGAACCCGGTAGAGCTGCCATGATATCACGGCGGCTTCGCAGAGTTCTCAGTGTGTAATGACAGTTCAGCATCTCCTGGTTACCTAGTGACCAGGGGACGCTGAACTGTCATGGGAGCTTGTCGGAGCCGTCTTTGATATGACCGCCGGTTCTGGCAAGCTCTCATTGTACTGACAGCTGGTCCCGGACAATAGAAAACAGTTGGGTGGAGCTAGCTGTCACTGCTAGCTCCGCCCAATCATTTTCTACTTTTTTTGTCTACTTCTTTTATTTAGAGTTTTTCTATTCTGCTCGGTACCACAGAGGTACCGAGCAAAATAGCCGAATTCCGCTTGGCGGCTATTCACTCACTTCGGCCCCTATGAGCACTGGTTAGAAGAGGGCCCCCCCCGAGAGAGTGCCGCTCCTTCCCTGCCTGTAAGAGTGAGACTCACCTGGCCGCGTCCTCAGAGCGGCGTTCGGCTCCGCCCACTCCCTCAGCATGACTCAGTTCCACCGCAGCCGTCCCCCATAAAGCCGGGAGATTTGAAAATGCTCGAAAATGCTCAGTGTCATTGCTAAAGCGCTGAGCATTTCCCGGCTGGCTACCGCTTTCACTGCTGCTCCGTCCTGTACCTCGGCTCTTACCCTCCACGACGAGGCAGTCTGCCTGTGATATCTGCAGCCTGTCAGATCCCCTGCCTGGAGATAGACAATCTCCAGTATTCTACCTCGCTCTGCATGCTAAGCTGGGTGAAAGGGAAACAGCCAGACCCGGTTGCAGGATATCGCAGCCCAGCTCTCGGCACTCTGGACTTGCTTCCTTAAAGGCACTGTACACCAGAACAACCACTCAACAACTACCAGCTGCCATCCGGAGGAGCAAGCCTTATAGAGAGAGCAACTAATAGCAAGTATCATGTCCTTATATTGCTATAATTGGAAACGTGGGGAAATTGGGTGTGTGTGTGGGGGGGATGATGGTGATGTAGTGCTCACTTTTATTATAATGCATTGCTGGGACTTGTAGTCCCGCATAGCTGGTGTTATTTTGCATTGGTGTATGGTGATTATACAGCAATGCAGACTAGCACCAACTATGTAGGACTACAAGTCCCAGCAATGCATTCTATTTTTAAGTAGGGATACACCAGTGTTAATACTGGGCATTTTAACGAGTACTCATACTCAAGAAAATGTCCCGATACTAAACGCAGATTCCGGTGTTCTGTAGAACACCGACGTAGTCGAATTTGCCGACCTCAGCATCTGCGCTTGTGCACAGACCAATATTATCGAGGAATCCGGGATTTATTCACAAAGTATTTTGTTTAAATTGTTAATTGTGACTGTTAATAATATTCCATTCATCATTTACTGCCATGGACGGCATATTATTAACGGTCACAATTAACCATTAAAAACGAATACTGTAAATAAATGCCGGTTTCCTCGTTAATCCCGTCTGCTCGTAAGCGCAAATACCGGGTCGGCGTTCTCGACAGAACACCGCCACTAAATTTTAACAGGCGACTGCCTGAGGTCCAGCGCGTGCTGTGGACCTCGGCAGCCTTCCTGTTAATCATGCGGTGCCATGGCGGCTGGGGGGGGGCTTCATGGTTTCTTGCACCGGGGCCCTGAAGGTTCTAGTTACGCCACTGCCTATGAGAACAGGCCGAACAGCAGCGAGTAGCCTGCCGGAGGTTCGGATCAGCCGATCCACATGTTGGATCAGCTGAGTCGAACTCCTTCTGCCCTTTGGGTCAGCCGAACATGCTGAGCATGTTCAGCCGATCCGAACCCAGCCGCAGCAAGCCGATGTACGGCTAATTTAATTTCCCCTGACATTTCCCTTTTGAAATAGAAAAAGAAATTGAGGACATAGGGTCCTCAATTTCTTTTTCTGCAGCCTCAGCACTCAATGAATGGGAAGCACTCAGTACAGAGGCTTCCCATTCATTCACAAACTGGTGATAGTAAAATATTTACTATCAAGCTGTTTATGAATGGGGAGGAGCCTCTGTAGTGAATGCTACTCCCCATTCAGAAATTCATGAATGAACAGGAAGTGATGTAAATCACAGCCTGTTCATTCATAACTGGGGACACATAATAGTATGTGTCCCCAGTTATTTACAGATACCGGAGTGATCAGATGATCACTCCGGTGTTTGCTCTCCACACGAGGATCGGTAAATATCACTGATATTTATCGATTCCCCGTTCGGCCATGCACACAGCCGCTGTCATCCAGAACTGACAGAATGACAGTGGCTCCGTTCTCATCATCGCTCGGCCATCCAGCTGCCACTCGCTACTCCACCAGCTGAGGTGCCCAGGAGAAAATAACATGACACACTGCTCGCAAAGGCAGCGTGCCACCGCTCCGCGCTGCTTCGCCTGCAGTGTGTCACGGTCTTAAAGCCTCATTCAAACTGCCGCACGTATACTCGCTGTATATGCGCGCACGTGCGTATTGTACCATATGCAGCATATGCAAATAAATGGCTCCATACACATAGCTGCGTATGGAGCCGTATATTTGCGTAGCGTAAAAATGCGCAAAAACAGAATGGAACCAAGATGCGTCCGGACAGCGTATTTTACACGCATTTGTGTGCGTATACGCACGTACAGTTAATTTACATTTCTATTACAAATGATGCTTTCTGGGATTGCATATAGTGCACGCATATACATGCGTATTCATACTTGTATATACACGCGCATGTACGCGTAAATATAATTTTGCTCTTGCATTGTGTGTGAATGAGGCCTTAGAAACTCATTGATGGTTACAGGAAGTGATTGATTTCAGTTATTTTTTCCAAGTGCTGTGCTACCAAATATTAATTGAGGGTGCCAATAATTTTGTCCAGTCCATTTTTGGAGTTTTGTGTGGAATCTGTAAGATTTTGCTTTTTTGTTTCTTCACCTTTCTGTGTCATAGCAATACAAACAAAAGAAATAATCATGAGAATGCCTAAACATTTGTAATTGCAACAATTTTTTGCATTATCTGACAAAAATTCAGGGGTGCCAATATTTTTTACCATGATTGCATGTATATATATTTAGATATATGGATGAGACTGTCCAATGGAGGCACCAGTGAAAGGTATGGATTTCTGTGACACACTACTCTCTAGTTTACTAAGGAACTCTTTCCCTGCACCCATTCATTCATTCCCCTCCCCTGGGTAGCCCAAGCACAGCAGTGTCGCCCTGTAATGACGTAGTGAGGCCGTAACATCTGTTCTTTTCCTCCCCAGCTATGCCAGTACTTCGTTGATAGGCCGAGCTGCAGATCACATGACTGGAGTGACGTGTCTCGGGAAGTGGCTGCTGCTTAGATGCTGCAATCGGATCTAATCCAGTGTACGATAGTGTGACGTTCCGGAGAGCCGGCTGGACACCCGGGGACCAAATAGTCGTCCTAGGCCGAGTGTTACAAGGGTCCAGGTGTAGTTGTCACAGCCCGGCACCACCATGATCAAAGCCATCCTCATCTTCAACAACCACGGCAAGCCGCGGCTGTGCAAGTTCTACCAGCACTACGTAAGTGACGTCACCGATTGTGACAGAGGGGGCACAGGGGGTCCTGCCGCCCGGTCCTGGGATGTGACATCGCTGTGGGTCTAGCCCGATCACTAGACACTAGAGTTGTGTTTAACATATGGACCGGAGTAGACATTAGTCTCTGACTAAAGGAAGCCTGAATGCTGCCATGAATGTCTTCTCCTTTTTGTTGTCAGGCTGTTCTGCCGATCTAATGTCTTCAGTGCTAAAGCTCACCACACACGTTACAATCTGACGGTACAATCTCCTTTAAGCTAGCCATGCATGCCTCGATACCTAATGAATTGCCCAAAATCCGAGCCGTGGATGGCCCTTTAGGCACCCCTGGCATGACAAAAGTCGATCTTAAAACCAAAAGAGCCGGGTGCAAGATTGTCAGCCAATCAGCTGCAATCGAGTATTTAGGCGGCCTTGGGTGCTGCAGGTGCCAGATTACAATAGCTGTCAGTGCAGATTCCTCCACCCACGCTGTTCAACACAATGGGGGAATTGAGTGGTTTCTCAGACTGAACGACAGAAATCTCCACATGTATAGCTAGCCTTAGATCTACCAACAGCCATGTCATACAAGGGCCCGGCCTGATTGGACAGACTAGGTAGGTCCCCATATTACATAGATCTGGGAAATCTAAAGTTGATGGTCAGATTGTAACGTGTGTGGTGATCCTTAGTCACTGGCCTGCAGATAAGGAGTTCTGACTTCATATGTACTTCATGCTTGCTGCAGGTCAGTGGCTCCGAATGGGTAAGAGAATGTGCATGTCAGCCAGGCAAGTAGCATTTTTATACAGAAGTTACTTGTTGCCAGAGGCTTACAAAATCTAGTTTTCGGTTCCCTGCAGTAGAAGATCTGTTCTACTCCCCTCACCCACAGCCCGTGTCTCCTGCCTTCCCTTTCTTCCAGCACTGCACCCTCTGTCACCTCAGACAGTGCTGGATGCCTGTGTCATATAGTGATGTAGAGGGGATGGGAGGATGGGGCCCCAGCACACAGCAGGGACACAGACATCACACATTCCTGGAAGTGTTGAGGGTTGCGGAGCCCGCTGAAGGACCTAATGAGGGGTGCGGAGCCTGCTGAAGAACCTGATAAGGGGCGTGGAGTCTGGTGAGGAGTGCGGAGCCTGCTGAAGAACCTGCTGAGGGGTATGCAGCCTAATGAGGGGTGCTGAGCCTGCTGAAGAACCTGCTGAGGGGTATGCAGCCTAATGAGGGGTGCTGAGCCTGCTGAAGAACCTGATGAGGGGTGCACAGTGTGATGAAGGGAGCGGTGCCTGCTGAGGGGGGCACTCGAATAGAGGAGACACAGGCCTGCTGGAGAATTGGGTATAAGGACTCTTCTTTTGCAGGGAACCTAAATCTGAATTTTTCTTTTAAACAATTTACGGGTGACCATAAGCCCTGACATCGGACCTGTCCTGTAGCACGTCTACCCACTTCATCACTAAGGTTGTTGTCAGAATTTGTTTCTGTGTGCCCTGCTATATTTTCCAATGTATCATCTAGAACAGGGATAGCCAAACTTCAGACCTCCAGCTGTGGTGAAACTACAAATCCCATCCTCTGGAAGTCATGCCTGTTTTGCAGTGCCTCATGGGACTTGTAGTTTCATCACAGCTGGAGAGCTGAAGTTTGGTTACCCCTGTTCCAGAGTCTGATCATGGCAGTATGCAGTGAGGTGAGGAAGAGTCCTTCTTGCTGTATTTGGGGTCTAGACCTCTATTTTTCTGCTCAAGCTAATGGAAACAAATACCAAAACACTGCATTGAATAATTCGTGCATAACTATGATGTCATAAAAATGTGTGCTGGTGGTTGTCAAATAACAACATAACTTTCACTTGTGTGAACACCAGAATTTATAGGGATAGACATGACAAACACTCAAGAGTTGCCCTTTCTTTTCTAAACTGCTTATAGTAAGATACCTCCAGCCCCCTTTTACACCTTTTGTACTGCTTGATTTGTATTTCTGTCTGTGTTTCTTTTGCAGATTTTTCTTCACTTCTTGTCCTGTGAAACCGTTGTTAGCATGACAGGAAGTGATGGTAAATCTCTATATTGGAGCCCTGGATAGCAGTTGTAATCTTTCCCCACTCTATACAAAACTGGAACAAATGTTTTTTTCTTGACATACCCTTTAAGCTATATGTTGTTTTTATTTACTAAATACTATTTATTTAGTAAATATTTATAACAAGCATATGAAACATGCCTTTTACATTTTGATATACATAGATAAAGCCTAGGTGGTACATTGCACTATTATATAGGTATTTATATATAACTTTGTTATATATAAAATAACAAAGTTATACTCACCCGCACCACGATCTTGGTTGGCTCCTAGACTGGTCCCTTCAGCCTCGCTCTCCCTCCACTCCAGCGGTCTAAGACCTGTGACTTATCATATTCAACACAGTGTATAGGACTCTGAGGGGCATCCATTGTTGAAGCAGAGAGGGAGCAAGACTGAAGGGACCGAACTCGCAGCCAGCCAGCATCACGGTTGGGGTAGGTATAACTTTATTTTCACCCCTAGACAAAACGAGCACTTAACCCTTGCAGTGGGGGGGGGGC